>NC_092341.1:25920666-26235000 GCF_046630445.1 Rutidosis leptorrhynchoides | reverse complement strand
TTAAGAGTTCCGAGTTGGCGGCGGTAAAGGTTGGATCCGGAGGGGAGGCCGAGATAGACTTGGGTTTGAGGGGAAGTTTGTTAGGGAGCAAACCAAAGTCCCACATCGGTTATGAGATAAAACAAATGTATGTATATAAGTCTAAGAGGAAGTCATGAGATAAAACAAATGGAGTACCATTTGGCGGCGCATAACCTTCGGTTTCAGATTGTGGTGAAATTCTCAAAATCACCCTAAAACAGCCAAACGAGCAAGACTCTCTGATCGTGCTTGCCATTCGAGGTATTCTAGATTCCGAAAAAGACATCTTTCCTCGCAAATTCACACCACGCACCAAACACCACCGACGGTTTGTGGTGCTTGGTGTTTTGTGTCTTTGGCCAAAATGTTAGAGATCTATCGTATCTTTTATATCATACCTCTGATGTTTTTTTTAAATCGTGTATTTTTTCGAGATATATCAGTTGGCAAACTGCCGTAGGCTGTTTGTCCTAAATATTTTTCGAAAGGAGGCCTCGAAAACCTTCAAATTTGTTTTTGTTTTTGTTTTTTTAGACGCCCTCTTGACCGTTTTGGATATCTATCATATTATTTCTTTTTTATTGCATGACTTAGCATGGTACATATTGTTTTAAGTCCCATTATTTCACTTAGAATGTAATTATGTATAACGCATATGATTTTGAATCTAATGTCACTTCATTAAACACTCTTTTTATATCAATAATATGCGCCGCCAAATAGAGTAACATTTGGCGGCGCATAACCTTTGGTTTCAGATTCTACTGAAATTCTCCAGATCATCCTTATCAAGACTCTCGAAAAGTGTATTGCCATTCGAGGTCGTCAGGATGCCAAAAAAAAGACATTTTACTCATTTTTAATGTTCTTTTTTGAACGTTTTCAATATATATCGTATTATTACTTTTGTGTATGCATGATTTAGCATGGTATACATAGTTTTAAGGGGCCTATTATTTCACTAACAATGTAATTACATATAACGCATATAATTTTGAATCTAATGTCACTTTATTAAACACGTTTTTTAAATCATTAATATGCGCCGCCAGATGGAGTAACATTTGGCGGCGCATAACATTTGGTTTCAGATTGTGCTGAAATTCTCAAGATCACCCCAAAACGGCCCAACGAGCAAGACTCTCTGGACGTGCTTGCCATTCGAGGTCATCTAGATTCCGAAAAAGACATCTTCCTCGCAAATTCGCACCAAGTACCAAACACCACTGACGGTTCGTGGTGTTTGGTGTTTTGTGACTTTGGCCAAAATGTTAGATCTATTGTATATTTTGACTCGTACCTCCGATTTAATTACCGTTTTTATTAAATCGTGCATTTTTCGAGATCTATCCGTTGGAAAATGGCCGTAGACGTTTGTCCCGAATATTTTTCGAAACGAGGCCTCGAAAACCTTCAATTTTGACTTTTTTTTTTTTATATTTTAGACGCTCTTTTGACCGTTTCGAATTTCTATCATATTATTCCTTTTTGTATGCATGTCTAAGCATGGTACATATTGTTTTAAGGCCTATTATTTCACCCACAATGTAATTATGTATAACGCATAAAATTTTGAATCTAATGTCATTTCATTAAACACGCTTTTTAAATCATTAATACGCGCCGCAAGATGGAGTAACATTTGGCAGCGCATAACCTTCGATTTTAGATTGTGCTGAAAGTCTCAAGATCACCCTAAAACGGCCCAACGAGTAAGACTCTCTGGACGTGCTTGCCATTCGAGGTCGTCTAGATTCCGAAAAAGAGATATTTCCTCGCAAATTCGCACCACGCACCAAACACCACCGACGGTTCGTGGTGCTTGGTGTTTTGTGTCTTTGGCCAAAATGTTAGATCTATCGTATATTTTGACTCGTACCTCCGATTTAGTCACCATTTTTTTAAATCGTGTATTTTTGATAGATCTATCAGTTGGCAAACTGCCATAGGCAGTTTATCCCAAATATTTTTCGAAATGAGGCCTCAAAAACCTTCAATTTTGCCCTTTTTTTTTTATTTTAGATGCTCTTTTGACCGTTTTGAATTTTTATCATATTATTCCTTTTTATGCATGACTTAGTATGGAACGTATTGTTTTAAGGCCTATCATTTCACTCACAATGTAATTATGTATAACGCATATAATTTTGAATATAATGTTACTTCATTAAACACGCTTCTTATATCAATAATATGCGTCGCCAAATGGAGTAACATTTGGCGGCGCATAACCTTTGGTTTCAGATTCTTCTGAAATTCTCCAGATCACCCTTAAACGAACCTAACATCAAGACTCTCGGAAAGTGTATTACCATTCGAGGTCGTCAGGATGCCGAAAAAAGACATTGTACTCATTTTTAATGTTCTTTTTTGAACGTTTTCAATATATTTCGTATTATTACTATTGTGTATGCATGACTTAGCATGGTATACATAGTTTTAAGGCCTATTATTTTTACTCATAATGTAATTATGTATAACATATATAATTTTGAATCTAATGTCACTTCATTAAACACGCTTTTTAAATCATTAATATGTACCGCCAGATGGAGTAACATTTAACCTTCGGTTTCAGATTGTGCTGAAATTCTCAAGATCACCCTAAAACGGCCCCATGAGCAAGACTCTATGGACGTGCTTGCCATTCGAGGTCGTCTAGATTCCTAAAAAGATATCTTTCCTCGCAAATTCGGACCACGCACCAAACACCACCAACGGTTCGTGGTGCTTGGGGTTTTTTGTCTTTGACCAAAATGTTAGATCTATCGTATCCTTTGACTCGTACCTCCGATTTAGTCACCGTTTTTTAAATCGTGTATTTTTGCGAGATCTATCCGTTGGCAAACTGCCGTATGCGGTTTGTCCCAAATATTTTTCGAAACGAGGCCTCAAAAACCTTCAACTTTGCCTATTTTATGACGCTCTTTTGACCATTTTAAAATTTTATCATATTATTCCTTTTTGTATGCATGACTTAGTATGGAACGTATTGTTTTAAGACCTATTATTTCACTCACAATGTAATTATGTATAACGCATATAATTTTGAATCTAATCACTACTACAAAACTGAACATCTAGACCTCCATAATTAAACCGGTTGTGGAAAGAAGCGGTCTAAAAATGTCCCCCGCTAAAACACACTAAATACAACCGGTCTTCGTATGTGCTACAACCTGTCTAAAAAAGTCATCCGGTCTAAATAAGCCAACCGGTCTTGAAAATAACCGGTCTAAAAATGATTTATGTTTACGAGTAAAATTTATGATAGGCGGACTCTTCAAAATATTTAACTTGAATTTTGAGGTAACTGTTCCTTTTCTTCTTTAGTTTTCACCTAAACCCCATTATTTCTCACACCACCAACAATCATTACTCAACTACCACCGATGGATGCCGTGGTTTTAGACCGCCCAAGTGCTGCCACCAGATCTTCACCGATAAGGGCAAAATATACTATCGCGACCACCACATCTGGCTGCTACTGTGAACCTAACCCAGTGTCACCATGGTAAATGTTAAATATTTTGCTACTGATTTTGTTTTTTGGTACTTGATTTATAAATTATCAAAAAGAATGAGATCAAACCCTAGAATTCTCTCTTTGATATGGTTAATTATGTTTTCTGTACCATATTCAAAAAGAATCAAATCAAACCCTAGAATTCTTTCTCTTTGATATCGTTAACTGTGATTTCTTTACCAGATTCAAAAAGAAATATATAAAATCCTAGAATTCTTTCTCTTTGATATAGTTAACTGTGATTTATTTACCATATTCAAAATCATGTCTTTCATTTTGCCCTTTTAAATGGGTCATACACTTATGTTTATGGTTTAACGAACTGCCAACATAAGTGAAATATAATTTCTACTTTGTGCTATATAATCATTATTATCCATTCATTAGAAGTTAATTGTTCGATATGTTATTATTATTTGTTAATTATGAGTATATATATATATATATATATATATATATATATATATATATATATATATATATATATATATATGTTGGTTGAATGTTGGTTAATGCACTAAACGATAAACTTAAGTATAATTAATTAAAAGAATATGTTTTGATGATGACACATACATATGCATACGTGATGACTGGCATCTTAACATAAAACACGCAAGATCACTAATCCATACTTTATCTTGCAAATGACCAAGTCAAACATAGGCTAAAGAATGAAATTAAAAGTTCAGCTAAACACACGATCGAGGTACGGTCGACCGTATAGTCAACCGTGAAATTCCAAACTGAATTGCCACGCAGTTTTGTGAAAACAAGTTGCACGTTCGCCACCACGGTCAACCGCAGTGCGACCGCAGTTTTCTCTGTTACCATTTTCGACCAAATAAAGTTTGACTAGTTCCTGACATCTATAATTCATGAAACCTTTCTCAACATTCTTAGAATAGATGCCTTCTCCATACTCAATTGAGTTTTGGTCATAAAAACACTAATTGTGATTACTTACGCCTAATGACATCTTAATGACAAATTAACCAAGATTAGGCATAACACATAAGTGTTAATCAACAACTTAAGATCTTAATTCTTATCTAGATATCCTTAGTATAATCATCAAGTACCAACACACTTAAGCCAATGTCACTAGAACAATAATTGCTATTAGAAATGACTTAGTGATCAATTAAGGCTAAACGCGGAACAATGCTCTCAAGGTTAACTAGTAATGACTTGTAATCCTAAAACACACTTAGATACATTTAGGATGGTCACCAAAGCCCAACTAGAGATTGCTCTTCCCTTGTGCATGTGCTGGACTTTAATGTGTGCTTACACATTAATCAAGCAATATGTTATATTGCACTTAAAGTTGTTAAAGCTTGAATTATAAGTTGTGCAAGTATCTATATGACTGATTCTAGAATAACTATCTCTTGCTATGTGAGTATTACTTGCTACTTGCCAATATGATTAATACTCATAAACTTGTCAACTTGATTAATATGTTTGCTATGTGCTCACTAGTTATGATTCAAGTAACTAACCTACTCCAATAGATTAAGTGTAAAATGGTTCACAATAAAAGTATAGTCAATTGTCTATTTGGTCTAGTCTAAGTAACTAAGGGTGATTGATTATGACTTAACCTTGATGTTTCTACATACTTCATGATTATCTTATAGAGACATTATTCAATTAATCTCTAACGAAACTCAAAAAGAACATGACTTGTGATTAATTGAAACTAGGAAGTTAATGACATAGTGATTAGTCTTTAGAATTGAACCAAGGGCATTAAAGTGACTACCTAAGTCTTGACCAAACTGAGATTTCCCAAAATATCAATCAAGACACTTCTCCAAGAATGTTGGGTTTGCCACTTTTGGAATGATTAGTCACATTCATGCATTAAGACCAAATCTCACACACTTAATGCATATAGTACTTGTATAGGATGTTTGGTTTCTTTTGCAGGTGCTAGAAAGAGTAAAGGTGCCAAAATGTGGTGTTCAAATTTGAGTCAAACGACTATACAACGGATACTAAATTTGGACTGGAGCACGCACGATCGCACCATGGTCGACCGTGATGACAACCGTGTGTCAACGGCTACTTTTTAAATCCCACTATAAAAGGCAAACATTTAAGAGCCTTTGAAGCTGACCCTCTTGCATATTTCAAAGATTTATTTCCAGTGATCACAAGTGCATCAATTACTACTCAAATGTGATCAAGCAAGAGAAGATTCTATGATCTCATAGATATAGAATTGGGTTGTTGTAAACTTACTAATCAAAATCATTTATCTTGTGAGTTTACTTAATGTAATGTATGTCCTAGAATTGTCTTAGGATCATCATTGCAAAGTGTATAAGTCTTGTAACTTCAATTAGTAGAAGCATATGCTAGTTTAGTGATCTACTTCCTTAAAAGGACTTAGGAAGTTGATTAATCTTATTTGGAGATTAATACTTGTCCAAGGTAAAGACAAGTTGATCTAGGTTGGAGTTGATCTTTCAAAGGGATAGAAAGATTAGGTTTGTTGTCTACCAAAGAAGTTGAAGACTTGTAAATCGGATCTCTACCGGGTTTGAAGAAAAGTGCTTAGTGAAGCAACAAATCCCGATTAGTGTAATCGGGGAGTGGATTAAGGTGGATTAGTTAACATCCACCGAACCACTATAAATTCTTGTGTCTATGTTCTTTACATTACTTCATTTATCATTTCGAACATATATGTAACGACCCGACCAAAACCGTTATTGACGGCGCCGTTAACTTAGGTCCCGTTGCGTGGTCGTAGTCCCTATATGAGACTCGTTTGACCAAAATTATGTCGCATTCATTTGAAAGGTACAAGACTTGCAAGTTTAGTTTACAAAACCGTTCGACAACAAGTCTAAGTTTACAAAAGTCATAAAGTATAAATGAAATAACTTGCGACATAATTAGTTTAAAAACACAGTTGCTATAAATAGCGTAAGTATGTAAACAAAAGTTTGAATCCAAAAGTGCTATCCCTAGCATATGCATGCATGGTTGACTCCAATCAAGTAATCAAAGAGTGTACGCGGAAGCATGTATCAAATAGCCAAGTATGAACCTGAGAAAACATGTAGAAAACTGTCAACGAAAAACGTTGGTGAAATCATAGGTGTTTGTAATAAACGTTGTTTTTGAACCACAAGATTTAGTATTCCCATAACGTTGATTATCATAATCGTTTGCATTCCAAAAGTATTGTTCGCGAGCACCCAATTATCAAGACTTAACGTTTCCTTCCATAGAACCCCATCACAATAGTGTTAGAACATACACTGTTTCTCGAAAATATATTTCATCCGTAGACGGTAGCGAACCGTCCGAAATGAGGGTTTGTCAAACCCGTATGGCCACACAATATAAGTTCTCGCTTACACCCTGCAAGTGTAACTAATGATAATCGAATTGGGGATTTTTGTTCTAACTCGCTGTGGAATGTTTGTTTTCCTTGTACTTGTGTTCAAAGTATAAAAGCAAGTAGTACAAAATGTAACAAAGTATATGTTTCTCAGCCCACAATTTAAAAGTATAAAAAGTTGTTGAAAAGGTGGGACTATGATCTCACCTCGAGTGCACGAGTATAAATGTACTTCAACAAGTAAACGTGTGCATGAAAGTTGCTTAGCCTTGACCTAAACAAGTAAGTTATATCAATTAACCGGTTACGACACAAAGTCGGGTGAAATGTGTTCAATTAGTCCTATGGCTCGTTACGACTCGATTAAGTATAGCATGTGAATCACGTTGTCAAGTTTCATACAAGAAACAAGTATAAAAGCATGTTAGAATGATTGTATAAAAGTTTGGTTAAGTTTGACTAAAAGTCAAACTTGGTCAAAGTCAACGAAAAAGTCAACGCGTTCGGGTCGGGTCCCGAACTATTTTTCTATGCTAAATATTCATATACAAGTATATTAAAACAAGTTTCATGTGAATCGGAGGTCGGTAGCTAGTCAAACATTTCGCGTGAAATGTGACAAAGTGAGCAGAATCTGGCCAGGCCAATCCGCGCGCCGCGCGGGGATGGGGCGCGCCGCGCCACCATCTGGGCAGAGATTTCTGGTCAGTTTTTCAAAGTATGCACGAACCAAACATCAAACATTCACCATTTATGATCCGCAAACAACCAAAACATGTATCTTATATCCTCGGAAAGGTATTTTGACGAGCAATACAACTAACCACATATCATCAAACAAAAACATCATTTACAATAGCCGAAATCTCATCAAGTGATCAATAAAAGTCCATTTTCAAAGTTTCAAGTTCATCAAATGCATTTTGAGTTCCGGGAATCCAATTCACACATATGATATGCCGTTTTGAAGGTAATGAAGCATACATTACTACTAAACACTAACAATTAACATTCCATGGCATTTAAGCATCCAAAAGTTCATGTCAAGAACTATCAAACCCTAGTCAAACATCACAAAATCATTAATCGGGTTTTTGAAGTTTTCTTAATCAACCTACACATCCAAATGTGGCTAATGATACTAGTAACACAATTAAAACATGCACTTTAACAATCTAACAACATTAACTCATCCAAAATCAAGGATTAAGCAAACCCATTTCAAAAATTCAAACTAGTTACTCAAATCAACAAATCGAGCAAACAAAACATATATTCATGCTAGACACGAGCCATAGACACTAACTAACACAATTTCAAGTCAAAAACACGAATTTATAGAAATCTAGAGTTTTTAGAAAGTTACCCAAGCTTGATGAAATTGGTATCAAATTGTAGAGGATGAAGAGAGGATTCCAAATATGTAATTTGTTTTGTTGTAAGCCTCCTAGATCGAATTTAGATGATGAATGATTGAATTGGGTGTTTGTGTGTGTGTTCTTGCTAGAGAGAAAGAGAGAGAGATGGAGGTGATTGAATGGTGGTGATTGGGGTGGACTAGTTGACCTAGTCAACTAGTTTGCCCCGTGTCAATTTTAGTCCCTCGAGTTTAGAAGCGGGTGCGGGATTTAACCGATCGAATATTTTAAAACGCTCGAGTAAACGGGTGATGTCAAAATTAAATAGCGGAAATATAATGAACGTTACTCACGGAAACTATTAATTTAAATACGAAAGATTATGTTTTTAAAAAAAAGACGGTGTTAAAATTAAATTTAACGGAAAAACGCGGGATGTTACATTATCCACGCCTCAAAAGAAATTTCGTCCCGAAATTTAGTTGAAAGTAGTAGTTGTTGAATCTTCCTCGAGATCTTGCGTTGCCAATTCTACGAGTGAGGGAGAAGTACGTCCTAGGGTATTTCAACGAATTTTGACGGTCGGGATCATATGTTGTTTTAAGGTTTGGCTTCACGATTTATGGTTTCAACCGGTCCTCCTAGGAAGTGAGGGTTATCGTCGATAGTGGGTTCATCAAAGGAGATAACAAGTTCTCGTTTCGCAAAACACGTCTTTGAGTTGATACATCGAATGTAGGATAAACGGAGACCCAAAATGAGTCGGAAAAGTCTAAACGGCTAGCGACGGGTCCAAAACACCCCAAGAATTTAAAGGATCAAAATATCGCGGATTTAGCTTCCTACGTTTCCCAAAACGGATTGCACCTTTCCAAGGTGCGACTCTTAACGCGACGCGGTTTCCCACGTGGAATTTGAAATGTTTACGTCTAACATCGGCGTAGCTCTTGGTGATTACGAGTCGCGTAGGGTTTTACCTGAATATGAATGAATTTTCTCGGTTGCTCATGAATAACCTCGGCCCCGGTGAATTGATCATCGTTTACTTGGTTCGACAAAAGGAGAATGACGTTTCCGGTCACATCTGGTTTTAAAAGGTGTGACGTTAAAACTCGAATAAAAATCATTGTAGTACGAGGATTAAGCTAAAGGAAATTACTTTTCTCAAGTAAATTTGAAGTTGGTAATACAAACTTGTATTATGGTTTCCAAGGTTTAAATCGCATGTTTGTTCGGTCCGTCGGGTTGTGGATGGTACGCGGTACTCATGTCTAAACGCGGTCCCGAGGCTTTTTGTAAGGTACTCCAAAATCTAGAAGTGAAACGAGGATCTCGATCCGAAACGGGGTACATTTCCCTAAGGCATATTGAACAAGTTTGCTAGGAATTGAAAACGTTAGCTAGGACAAGTTTCTCAAGAAAATTCGCGTCGCGGAAGATTTATCGGTTTCCAAAAACGTTCGTCGGGGCAAGTTCTTATCGGGTTTTGAAAACGATTGTTAGGACTATCCACCCTCGCGGCGAATACTTGTATGACGTGAAGAGTCGCTCTCCATTGAGAATTTAGAATAAGGACCTCCTGAACCGGAAGTACGAGGGTGATGCAAGAGAAGTTTCCGCCCCGATGTGAGCATAACGAGTAAATTGTAGTTAGTCAATAAGACTGCGCGAGGACGAGCTAGTATACCCGTGTGACATACGGTTGAAGTCGAATGGAATCGGTAATTCATTCGGAAGCATAAATATAATTTGACAATAATTGAAGGTGTGTCCCCGGTATGGTTGTTATAAATATTCTCGGAGTTTTCGGATGTCCAAACCTGAAAAGATGAAATCATGTACATGGCACATGGTGGTGTTTAGGTTGATCGAGTCTAACCACCATCACGCGTCACTAGAACTTTGGTATGTCTTACCGTAATATAACCACGTTGATCGAGTGTCGTTATATTACGCTAACTCATACCTCCATTCCCACATCACTCTATAGATTCAAGTTCGTGTAATCGTGAAGTTTAAAATAAACAAAGTGTAACAACGTCTCTAACGTGACTCGTATTGAATCGAAAGAATTAGTGCAACTATAAAGAAGCGTTCCCCGAGGGAAGTGTATAAATGATTGTTCACGTCAATGCGGTTCAAGTCAAGCGATAATGCCTTAGGCACGAAAAGAGTAACGAATCATGATAACAAAAAGTACGCAACCGTAGTGATAATTAGCGATGACGATACTCACCTAGAGTAGTGATGGTAGTAACAAGAAGTGGTAGATAGTAAGGAACACCGGTGTGACACCGATAGTAAGTTGAAACGGTGGCGAATCATAATCTGGGAGACAGGGTTCCCGGACAAGTGTGACCAATGAAGTCGTTGTCATCCTTTCGCGCATGAATCTTGAATTTACGTGTATTACCAGAAAGTGGCGGAATACGAGTTCGTATGATGAAGGTTGGGTACCATTAAAAAGTTTGCCTAAGAATGATTCAAGTATAATGCACAAGTAGTCAAGTAAGTGCTATCTATAGCAAATGTATGTCAGAATGCAATGCTAACTATCCGGTTGTAGTCTAGACTCACTAATGCGTCCTAACGACTCTGTTAGACACACTAATGCACGTCCTAGTTCCCTACAACCAACGCTCTGATACCACTTGTAACGACCCGACCAAAACCGTTATTGACGGCGCCGTTAACTTAGGTCCCGTTGCGTGGTCGTAGTCCCTATATGAGACTCGTTTGACCAAAATTATGTCGCATTCATTTGAAAGGTACAAGACTTGCAAGTTTAGTTTACAAAACCGTTCGACAACAAGTCTAAGTTTACAAAAGTCATAAAGTATAAATGAAATAACTTGCGACATAATTAGTTTAAAAACACAGTTGCTATAAATAGCGTAAGTATGTAAACAAAAGTTTGAATCCAAAAGTGCTATCCCTAGCATATGCATGCATGGTTGACTCCAATCAAGTAATCAAAGAGTGTACGCGGAAGCATGTATCAAATAGCCAAGTATGAACCTGAGAAAACATGTAGAAAACTGTCAACGAAAAACGTTGGTGAAATCATAGGTGTTTGTAATAAACGTTGTTTTTGAACCACAAGATTTAGTATTCCCATAACGTTGATTATCATAATCGTTTGCATTCCAAAAGTATTGTTCGCGAGCACCCAATTATCAAGACTTAACGTTTCCTTCCATAGAACCCCATCACAATAGTGTTAGAACATACACTGTTTCTCGAAAATATATTTCATCCGTAGACGGTAGCGAACCGTCCGAAATGAGGGTTTGTCAAACCCGTATGGCCACACAATATAAGTTCTCGCTTACACCCTGCAAGTGTAACTAATGATAATCGAATTGGGGATTTTTGTTCTAACTCGCTGTGGAATGTTTGTTTTCCTTGTACTTGTGTTCAAAGTATAAAAGCAAGTAGTACAAAATGTAACAAAGTATATGTTTCTCAGCCCACAATTTAAAAGTATAAAAAGTTGTTGAAAAGGTGGGACTATGATCTCACCTCGAGTGCACGAGTATAAATGTACTTCAACAAGTAAACGTGTGCATGAAAGTTGCTTAGCCTTGACCTAAACAAGTAAGTTATATCAATTAACCGGTTACGACACAAAGTCGGGTGAAATGTGTTCAATTAGTCCTATGGCTCGTTACAACTCGATTAAGTATAGCATGTGAATCACGTTGTCAAGTTTCATACAAGAAACAAGTATAAAAGCATGTTAGAATGATTGTATAAAAGTTTGGTTAAGTTTGACTAAAAGTCAAACTTGGTCAAAGTCAACGAAAAAGTCAACGCGTTCGGGTCGGGTCCCGAACTATTTTTCTATGCTAAATATTCATATACAAGTATATTAAAACAAGTTTCATGTGAATCGGAGGTCGGTAGCTAGTCAAACATTTCGCGTGAAATGTGACAAAGTGAGCAGAATCTGGCCAGGCCAATCCGCGCGCCGCGCGGGGATGGGGCGCGCCGCGCCACCATCTGGGCAGAGATTTCTGGTCAGTTTTTCAAAGTATGCACGAACCAAACATCAAACATTCACCATTTATGATCCGCAAACAACCAAAACATGTATCTTATATCCTCGGAAAGGTATTTTGACGAGCAATACAACTAACCACATATCATCAAACAAAAACATCATTTACAATAGCCGAAATCTCATCAAGTGATCAATAAAAGTCCATTTTCAAAGTTTCAAGTTCATCAAATGCATTTTGAGTTCCGGGAATCCAATTCACACATATGATATGCCGTTTTGAAGGTAATGAAGCATACATTACTACTAAACACTAACAATTAACATTCCATGGCATTTAAGCATCCAAAAGTTCATGTCAAGAACTATCAAACCCTAGTCAAACATCACAAAATCATTAATCGGGTTTTTGAAGTTTTCTTAATCAACCTACACATCCAAATGTGGCTAATGATACTAGTAACACAATTAAAACATGCACTTTAACAATCTAACAACATTAACTCATCCAAAATCAAGGATTAAGCAAACCCATTTCAAAAATTCAAACTAGTTACTCAAATCAACAAATCGAGCAAACAAAACATATATTCATGCTAGACACGAGCCATAGACACTAACTAACACAATTTCAAGTCAAAAACACGAATTTATAGAAATCTAGAGTTTTTAGAAAGTTACCCAAACTTGATGAAATTGGTATCAAATTGTAGAGGATGAAGAGAGGATTCCAAATATGTAATTTGTTTTGTTGTAAGCCTCCTAGATCGAATTTAGATGATGAATGATTGAATTGGGTGTTTGTGTGTGTGTTCTTGCTAGAGAGAAAGAGAGAGAGAGATGGAGGTGATTGAATGGTGGTGATTGGGGTGGACTAGTTGACCTAGTCAACTAGTTTGCCCCGTGTCAATTTTAGTCCCTCGAGTTTAGAAGCGGGTGCGGGATTTAACCGATCGAATATTTTAAAACGCTCGAGTAAACGGGTGATGTCAAAATTAAATAGCGGAAATATAATGAACGTTACTCACGGAAACTATTAATTTAAATACGAAAGATTATGTTTTAAAAAAAAAAGACGGTGTTAAAATTAAATTTAACGGAAAAACGCGGGATGTTACAATATACACTACACACATCAAGTTTGAGTTGAGTTGGTTGATCAAAGTTAAATTGAATTTGGTGATCAATCGAAAAAGTGTTAAAAACGTATCAAGTAACTATTCACCCCCCTTTAGTTACTTACAATTGGTATCAGAGCGGTTGCTCAAATCATTGCACTATAAACGATTGCGAAAGCATCAAATTCGTTTTGTGTAAAAACTTGAGTCAACGATTCTCGGATCAACTCAAACTATGGGATATTTGGAAGAATTGGTGAAAGAAGCACCAATATCTGATAAGATGAATATTGTTGTGTGGAAATTAAGATTTGAGTCTTATATCAAATCCAAGGATTACTACTTGTGGAGAATAATCAAAGTAGGAGACTTTGTACCACAAGCTAGTTCAAGACTAGTGAAGTCAACATCTCAAAAAAATGATGTTTTGAAACAATTTGATGCAATTTCACTACTTCATGGAATTCTTTCTAGTGAAGAAAGATTAAAGATAATCTCATGTGAAAGTGCAAAAGAATGTTGGGATTCACTATGTTCTCAAGAAGATTTAAACTCTAGGAGTTTAAAGGGTAAAGGAATAGAGAAGGATTGGGAAAGGGTTGGTGATTTTCAAGCAAAAGGGTTGAATGGAAATGAAGACTTTTGCCTCATGAGTTTTTGGAATGATTTGGATCAAGATTGTCAAAGTGAAGAAGAGGAGGTTGAATCTCCATTCAAAGACGATGATGTCTCAAGCATGGATTGCAATGTGGTACATGTATTCTATCCTTCTAATTATGAAGAATTGTTAGATGATTACAATACTATTAAATTTGTGTATGATAGTAGTCGTGACAAAGTAAAACTTTTGGAGAAAGAATTATATAACGTTAGACAACTTAACAAAGTTTTAATTGATGAAAATAACACCTTGAAGAGAAAACTTGAAAGGATAACTATTTGTGATTCATTAAGAGGTAAACATGAAATGAATATATGTCACGACTCTAGCAAACACAAATCTTGTAATCAAAGTCCATTGTCTATTATTAGGAAAATTGAAAAAATGGAAAAAATGGACCAAGCTAGCAATTCTATGGTAGGGATAAGTCAAGGATTGGGTAATCTTAAAATCAATCAAAACCAATGATCAAAATGCTAATGAGAATAACCTTCTCAAAAAGACTTTGTATTAATGAAAGGTTTTTCTTACAAATGCAAAATTATTTTTGAAAAGTGATTTTAAAAGATTAGTGTAGGAAGCTTACTTGCCTTAGGATTGTGTGTTTATATGAAAATATGTATTGCATGCTAAATACTATATTGATGCGTTTTGTGTATACTATGTGAATGATTGATATATATATATATATATATATATATATATATATATATATATATATATATATATATATATATATATATATATATATATATATTACGTGTCATTGATGATTAAACATCGGGAGGATGTAATCATTCAATGTTAGGTAAAAAAAACTTATCCTCAAGTATTCTATAGAACCTAAGAATCGTCAAAACGCGCTCGAAGAAAGAAGAAGTGAAGAAATAAGTGATCAGAAGGATCCACGGCAGCACCACGGCTGACCGTATACTCGACCGCCGATTCCTATCCTGTACGTATACAAATTCATGTACGGCTAACCCCACGGTCGACCGTGCTTCGACCGTGCGTGGTCTGATTCTGTTTTAAATTAAACTAAACCCTCACTTTTATTTCTTTACAACCTACTTCAAAGCACATACACTTACACACGGCTGAGGAGATCGACCGCACGAAGAAGAACGATCATTCCTTCAATTTAAATTCCTACTTTCGGTATGATTAATCCTTGCTTTCCTAGCATTCAATTATGTTTGTATGATGAATTAGGGTTATGAAGAAACCGTAACTAGAATGAATCAAAACTTAAATTGATGCAAACAATTGAAATTGTTCTTGAAGAACAATTTAGAAACGATTGTAGTAATGATTGAAGTATATCTATGCATTGATTTAACTTTGGACAATTCTAGGGTTCATTATACATCTAGGTTAGATTTTCATAGAAGCATTGTTCATATGATATGAATGACATTGTTGCTAATTGTGTGTAATAATGTTGAATGTCAAAACATGTGTTGATGATGATCTCAAAAGTCTAGAACACATATGAACTTTGTGAAGATCCTAATCTAATTGCAAACTCATTGACACTAATGAAGAGTGAAAATGTGAATAATATTAACATCAAAACATCTAAGTATTGATGATAATTAAAGTTTGCAAAACTTGTTGCCTACAATTGAATTATACACTTTGAATTAATCTGAAGTATCATCGTGTAGAAAATGGCAAGAGGAAAGGGAAATAGCAGTGAACCAAGAAGAAAGGACTCATATGATCCACCGTCAGATCCTACAGAGAGAATTAAGTACAACACTTGGTTTCTCTCTAGACGTCCTATTACTGAAGGAAGAAAAGTTGCCCACGATTAAATGCCAGAGCTTGTGAGACAATTCAAAACTCTTCAATGGGAAGCATTTCTTACTCTTGATGGTCCCATTTATCCATCTCTCATTCGCGAATTTTATGCAAATTTCAATTTCGTGAACAATGAAGTCTTCTTCAGTCTTCAAGGCACCAATTACCACTACTCACTTGTGGATTTCAGGCGCATTCTCCAATTTCCAACAGATGGTGAAGAATTCTTCAGTTCGCATCATGGACTGACATATCTTCTAAGTTTTATCTCCAACAAAATGGCATTAATAGATACACTGTGCAAAGACAGTGCTCCTCGCGCTGAAATTGAGAGATCTGGAGTACTAAGTAGACACCTCTCTTCTGAGTATGAAGTTTAGAACAAAGTCATTGACTACAACATCTACTGCAGATCAGGAAATCACTCAAACATTCATGCTACTCAATTCACTCTCTTGTGGTGCTTGGAAAGTGGAATCAAAGTAAACATTGCCTATCTGATGGCAACCAGGATGAGTGGACTCATCACCGAAACAACTCGAGGATTGCCTTATAGAATGCATCTAAACAATCTGTTTAGGCACCTCAAAATCACAAGTGATGACTCTCTTCCACTCACTCATCAACCAATCCTACCACCAAAATCAACAGGAGGATCAACATCCAAACGAAGGAGAACTACCAATGAGGCAGGAACGAGCAGAGGAGCTATTGAAATATCAGACAATGAAAATGAAGAAGAAAATGAATCGGTGAGGGATCTTGGGGTCAATGCCAAGATGGATAAGATCTATCAGACTCAAATTAAAAGTCTGAAAAAGGAATCAAATGTGAAGAAATTACTGAAAGGAGTGATTAGAAGCTTGACCTGTAGGTCAGGAAATGAGGAAGATGATGATTCGAGTGAAGAATTTTAACAAATTCTCATGAAAACTTTCTATGGTTGAATGGTTGAATGGTTGAATGTTTAAGACAATAATGTTTGAGAACTTTAAATATGCATGTTTAACAAAGTATTAGTGTGTGCTTACTACATGTTTTTAATTAAAAGTCCAAGCATGTCAGATTTATATACGGCTGAACTACGGTCGACCGTGAATCTAACAGTGTATGTCCTGTACCAACGAGTTTAAGTTTTTCCAAAATGGTTAATCCACGGCTTACATCACGGACGAACGCAGCTCAAACACAGAATAAGCCTTGCATAAACTGACGAACCATTTTGTCCTATTATGCTCAATAACTTTTCTCAAGTGAAAATTGACTTGTCAACCAAAAGACTTTACTCATTTAACCTACCTCTCTTGTGAAAAAGTAAAGTGATTCCTAGTAGGTCTCTATAAAATTTAGTACATTCAACCATACTCACCATCACAATCCCTAAAAATCCACAATCAAATCATGAGACAAATTGCAGAAGGAAGAGAAGTGTCAACTCATCAACTCTCAACTTATTCGCTGGCAAACTTCTCTAGTGTGAATTGGAATGTCTTTCTCAATCTTCGAGGACCTCTATATCCTCTTCATGTGAATGAATTCTATGCAAACTTCCAATTCCATGATGATATGAAGATATCATTCACTCTCTATGGCAAAAGCTATTCCTTGACACCTGAAGAATTTGGAAGCATCGTGGATGTTCCAAGTAACGGAATCAAATTCTTTCTTAACCCAAACTCATTTGATGAGTTTCCAGAATGGTTAGAAAAAGAATGTGTTCTTGAAACACTGAGTGAAGGACCACTCAAATTTGAGTCCGTCAACAAAGAGGGTTTCTTAGTGCATCACCTTGCTTCAACATATGATCTATGGCAACAGATCATCTCCATAAACGTATATGGAAAAGGTAAAATACTTTGGAGAATGAATGAAAATGAGGTTACTCTTTTGTGGTGTCTCAAACACTCACTTAAGGTAAACATTGCATTTCTGATGGCATCTAGAATGCAACAGGCAGCTCAAAAACCCTTCTTGAAACTACCTTATAGCCTTCACTTAACTAAACTCTTTGCTCATCTCAAATTGACGACTTCTTATCACTACGCTGCTCAAGTTTTGTCATACCCGATATGCAGAGCGTCAACTAGACCATTTGTTGAACCTTCTCTTGATAACCCTCCAAACTTTAGCCTCCTTTCGACCGCAGGACAAAGCAGTGTCATTCACGAGAATGTTCTAAATATCAAACGACATCTAAACAAACTAGAAGGAATTATAAGAGACACTCATCACTACATTCACCTCAAGAAATAGGCCAAGGCAATTTGAAGAATGCCTACCTATACATCTAATTTATGTGCCTTCCATGCATATTTTCATATATGCATCACTATGTTTCTTGCTTACTTTGAATAAAATGTGTGCTTGTTATGTTTTAATATAATTATTTTTCCAACGTGCACAATTTAAGGGGGAGTTTTGCTTTAAGGGCGAGCTTAGTTCTAGGGGGAGCTAACCTTTTTGCTTCGACAAAAGGGGGAGAAAGATGGATACAAGTGATTATTAACACTTGCGTATTTATAGCAAAATGTCCTTAATCACTTGTATGTTTGTCATCATCAAAAAGGGGGATAATGTTGGTTGAATGTTGGTTAATGCACTAAACGATAAACTTAAGTATAATTAACCAAAAGAATATGTTTTGATGATGACACATACATATGCATACGTGATGACTGACATATTAACATAAAACACGCAAGATCACTAATCCATACTTTATCTTGCAAATGATCAAGTCAAACATAGGCTAAAGAATGAAATTAAAAGTTCAGCTAAACACACGGTCGAGGTACGGTCGACCGCATAGTCAACCGTGAAACGCCAAACTGAACTGCAACACAGTTTTGTGAAAACAAGTTGCACGGTCACCACCACGGTCAACCGCAGTGCGACCGCAGTTTTCTCTGTTACCATTTTCGACCAAATAAAGTTTGACTAGTTCCCAACATCTATAATTCATGAAACCTTTCTCAACATGCTTAGAATAGATGACTTCTCCATACTCAATTGAGTTTTGTTCATAAAAACACTAATATATATATATATATATATATATATATATATATATATATATATATATATATATATATATATATATATATATATATATATATATATATAATATAGTTTAGTTTTATATTAGTTAGTTTGGGTAATGTAACGGTTATTTTACGGGTTTTAAAGTCGAAATTCTGTCCGTGTAAAGCTACGCGATAAATAATCATTGTAAGTTAAACTCTCCCTTTTCAATTATGTATCGTACTTAAGTTATTATTATGATTATTTAAGCTGAAGTAATCGTGATGTTGGACTAAATAATAAGACGGGGTTATTGGGCTTTGGACCATAATTGGGGTTTGGACAAAAGACCGACACTTGTGAAAATTGGACTATGGGCTATTAATGGGCTTTATATTAACTAAATGATGTCTCGTTAATTTAATATAGAGATTTATAATTTGACGTATTTATATATAACCACATACGCTTGACTGGGTACGGTGAGCTGGATATTTATAAATACGAATAATTGTTCATTTGACCAGACACGGGGATGGATTAATAGTCAATGGACTCATTAAAACAGGGGTGGATTACATTCAAGGGTAATTGGTGTAATTGTTAACAAAGTATTAAAACCTTGGATTACACGCAGTCGATAACCTAGCGTAATCATTAACAAAGTATTAAGACCTTTTTACAGTTTAAGTCCCCAATTAGTTAGAATATTTGACTTCAGAAATAAGGTTAATTTGAAGAGCATTTTATAATTATGACCGATGGACTATTATGGGAAAAAACTAGATAGGTTTCAAATAAACCAGGACAAAGGACAATTAACCCAGGGTAATAAATTAAAATCAAAACGTCAAACATCATGATTACGAAAGTTTAAATAAGCATAATTATTTTATTTTATATTTCCTCGTACTTTTATTGTCATTTTAATTATTGTTATTTATTTTATCGTTATTTAAATATCGTCATTTACTTTACGCTTGACTTAAAATATAAAATCGACAAACCGGTCATTAAACGATAATTCCCTTTTTATATATTATTACTATAAATAATTATATATATTTTGTAGAAATTGCCCGAATCAGGGGAATACTAGTGGGCAGGGCCGCAGAAGAGTTTTCAATATTAATACGGCAGAAGCGCAGGAAGACCCGGAGCTTGTTACGGGTACGTTTCTTATTGACAATAAATCTGCTTATGTTTTATTTGATTCGGGTGCGGATAGATGCTATATGAGTAGAGATTTTTGTGCTAAACTAAGTTGTCCACTGACGCCTTTGGATAACAAATTTTTACTCGAATTAGCAAACGGTAAATTAATTAGAGCAGATAATATATGTCAGAATCGAGAAATTAATTTGGTTAGCGAAACATTTAAGATTGATTTGATACCAGTAGAGTTAGGGAGTTTTGATGTGATAATCGGCATGGATTGGTTGAAAAAGGAGAGAGCAGAAATCGTATGTTACAAAAATGCAATTCGCATTGTACGAGAAAAAGGAAATCCCTTAATGGTGTACGGAGAAAAGAGCAATGCGAAGCTAAATCTTATTAGTAATTTAAAGGCGTAAAAACTAATAAGAAAAGGTTGCTATGCTATTCTAGCACATGTCGAGAAAGTACAAACCGAAGAAAAGAACATCACTGATGTTCCCGTCGCAAAAGAATTTTCCGATGTATTTCCGAAAGAATTACCGGGACTGCCTCCACACCGATCTGTTGAATTTCAAATAGATCTCGTACCAGGAGCTGCACCAATAGCTCGTGCTCCATACAGACTTGCACCCAGCGAAATGAAGGAACTCCAAAGCCAATTACAAGAACTTTTAGAGCGTGGTTTTATACGACCAAGTACATCACCATGGGGAGCTCCTGTTTTGTTTGTCAAAAAGAAGGATGGTACATTCAGGTTGTGTATCGACTACCGAGAGTTGAACAAACTTACCATCAAAAACCATTACCAACTACCGAGAATCGACGACTTATTTGATCAACTACAAGGCTCATCGGTTTATTCGAAGATCGATTTACATTCCGGGTATCATCAAATGAGGGTAAAAGAGGATGATATTCCGAAGACTGCTTTCAGGACGCGTTACGGTCATTACGAGTTTATGGTTATGCCGTTTGGGTTGACTAATGCACCAGCTGTGTTCATGGACCTCATGAACCGAGTGTGTGGACCATACTTTGACAAGTTTATCATTGTTTTCATCGATGACATACTTATTTACTCAAAGAATGATCAAGAGCACGAAGAACATTTGAGAAAAGTGCTAGAGTTGTTGAGGAAAGAAAAACTGTACGCTAAGTTTTCAAAGCGTGCATTTTGGTTGAAAGAAGTTCAATTCCTCGGTCACATAGTGAACAAAGAAGGTATTCAAGTGGATCCGGCAAAGATTGAAACCGTTGAAAAGTGGGAAACCCCGAAAACTCCTAAGCATATACGCCAATTTTTAGGACTGGCTGGTTACTACAGAAGGTTCATCCAAGATTTTTCCAAAATAGCAAAACCCTTGACTGCATTAATGCATAAAGGGAAGAAATTTGAATGGAAGGATGAGCAGGAGAAAGCGTTTCAATTGTTGAAGAAAAAGTTAACTACGGCACCTATATTGTCATTGCCTGAAGGGAATGATGATTTTGTGATATATTTTGATGCCTCAAAACAAGACCTCGGTTGTGTATTAATGCAACGAAAGAAGGTAATTGCTTATGCGTCCAGACAATTGAAGATTCACGAGCAAAATTATACGACTCACGATTTGGAATTGGGCATCGTTGTTTTTGCATTAAAGACTTGGAGGCACTAATTATATGGGGTCAAAAGTATTATATATACCAACCACAAAATTCTCCAACACATATCTAATCAAAAACAACTGAACATGAGGCAGCGTAGGTGGATTGAATTGTTGAATGATTACGACTTTGAGATTCGTTACCACCCGGGGAAGGCGAATGTGGTAGCCAACGCTTTGAGTAGAAAGGACAGAGAACCTATACGGGTAAAAGCTATGAATATAATTATTCGTACTAACCTTACTACTCAAATAAAGGAGGCATAGCAGGGAGTTGTAAAAGAAGGAATGTTGAAGAATGAAATACCCAAAGGATCGGAGAAACATCTTAATATTCGGGAAGACGGAACCCGGTATAGGGCTGAAAGAATTTGGGTACCAAAGTTTGGAGATGAAAGAGAAAAGGTACTTAAAGAAGCACATAAAACCAGATATTCAATACATCCTGGAGTGGGGAAGATGTACAAAGATCTCAAGAAACACTTTTGGTGACCGGGTATGAAAGCCGATATTGCTATATACGTAAGAGAATGTTTGACGTGTTCTAAGGTCAAAGCTGAACATCAGAAACTATAAGGTCTTCTTCAACAACCTGAAATCCCGGAATGGAAATGGGAAAATATTACCATGGATTTCATTACTAAATTGCCAAGGACTGCAAGTGGTTATGATACAATTTGAGTAATAGTCGATCGTCTTACCAAGTCAGCACACTTTCTGCCAATGAGAGAAGATGATAAAATGGAGAAGTTGGTGCGATTATACTTGAAGGAAGTTGTCTCCAGACATGGAATACCAGTCTCTATTATCTCAGATAGGGATGGCAGATTTGTTTCAAGATTTTGGCAGACATTGCAACAAGCATTGGGGACTCGTCTAGACATGAGTACTGCTTATCATCCAAAAACTGATGGGCAAAGTGAAAGGATGATACAGACCCTTGAATACATGCTACAAGCATGTGTTATCGATTTCGGAAACAGTTAGGATCGACAACTACCGTTAGCAGAATTTTTCTATAACAACAGTTACCATTCGAGTATTGAGATGGCGCCGTTTGAAGCACTTTATGGTAGAAAGTGCAGGTCTCCAATTTGTTGGAGTGAAGTGAGGGATAGACAGATTACGGGTTTGGAGATAATTCAAGAAACTACCGAGAAGATCATCCAAATTCAACAACGATTGAAAACTGCCCAAAGTCGACAAAAGAGCTATGCGGACATTAAAAGAAAAGATATAGAATTTGAGATTGGAGAGATGGTCATGCTTAAGGTTTCACCTTGGAAAGGCGTTGTTCGATTTGGTAAACGGAGGAAACTAAATCCAAGGTACATTAGACCATTCAAGATTATAGATCGTGTCGGACCAGTAGCTTACCGACTTGACTTACCGCAACAACTCGCCGGGGTACATAATACTTTTCATGTCTCGAATTTGAAGAAATGTTTTGCTAAAGAAGATCTCACCATTCCATTAGACGAGATTACAATTAATGAAAAACTACAATTCATTGAAGAACCCGTCGAAATAATGGATCGTGAGGCTAAAAGACTTAAGCAAAACAAGATACCAATTGTTAAGGTTCGATGGAATGCTCGTAGAGGACCCGAATTCACATGGGAGTGTGAATATCAGATGAAGCTGAAATACCCTCACCTATTTCCAGAAGATGCGTCAACACCTTCAACAGCTTAAAATTTCGGGACGAAATTTATTTAACGGGTAGGTACTGTAGTGACCCGAACTTTTCCATGATTATATATTAATTGAAAACTATATTTGCATGATTAAATGTTTCCAACATGTTAAGCAATCAAACTTGTTAAGATTTGATTATTTGAAATGAGTTTCATGTAGACAATTGACCACCCAAGTTGACCGGCGATTCACGAACGTTAAAACTTGTAAAAATGACATGACGATATATATATGGATATACATATAGTTAACATGAGAGTATGATAAGTAAGTATCTCCATAATTATATTAACAATGAGTTATATACATAAAAATGAGACTACTAAGTTAAGAAACTCGAAACGATATATATAACGATTATCGTTATTACAACGTCTTACTAAATACATATGTATCATATTAAGATATTGTTACACTATATTTAACATGATAAAATGATAATTATATATATCATTAAGTATGTGAACAATGAACTACATATGTAAAACAAGACTACTAACTTAAGAATTTTGAAACGAGGCATATATGTAACGATTATCGTTGTAACGACATTTTAATGTATATATATCATATTAAGATATATTAATACATCATAATATCTTGATAACGTAATAATTTAACATCTCATTAGATATAATAAACAATGGGTTAACAACATTAAATGAGATTGTTAACTTAAAGGTTTCAAAACAACACTTACATGTAACGACTAACGATGACTTAACGACTCAGTTAAAATGTATATACATGTAGTGTATTTAGATGTGTTAGTACACTTTTGAAAGACTTCAAGACACATATCAAAGTACTTCTACTTAACAAAAATGCTTACAATTGCATTCTCATTCATTTTCATCAACAATTCTACTCGTATGCAACCGTATTCGTACTCGTACAATACCCAGCTCCTAAACGTATATACTATTGGTATATACACATAATAATTCAGCTCTTAGCAGCCCTAGATAGTCAACAAACATGTGGAACCAACAATTAGACAACTAGCATGACTTATGAGCAAGGAAACAAAAACAAGAACTCCTTTTAACCCCACTCACCTTCACCACTCACCACCTACTCCATTTCACTTCCAATTTTCTTCCCAATTCTCTCTCAAAACACACACACTCTTCCATGAATGTCTAAGTTACTATTTTTCCAGAAAAAATCATCAAATACAAGCTTTGGTTATTACCAATAATCATCATAAACACAATTACTCAAGAACACATCAAGAACACTTCCAAGTTTACAAGTTTACTTCCAAGTTTCCTAATCCATTCCAAGCAATCATCTAAGATCAAGAAACCTTTGTTATTTACAGTAGGTTATCTTTCTAAATCAAGGTAATATTCATATTCAAGCTTTGATTAATTTATATAACTATAACTATCTTAATTCGAGTAATAATCTTACTTGAACTTGTTTTTGTGTCATGATTCTATTTCAAGAACTTCCAAGCCATCAAAGATCCTTTGAAGCTCAAGTTATTTTTTTCATCATTTCCAGTAGGTTTACCTACTAAACTTGAGGTAGTAATGATGTTCTTAACATCATTCAATTCATATATATAAAACTACCTTATTCGAAGGTTTAAACTTGTAATCACTAGAACATAGTTTAGTTAATTCTAAACTTGTTCGCAAACAAAAGTTAATCCTTCTAATTTGACTTTTAAAATCAACTAAACACATGTTCTATATCTATATGATATGCTAACTTAATGATTTAAAACCTGAAAACACGAAAAACACCTTAAAACCGGATATACGCCGTCGTAGTAACACCGCGGGCTGTTTTGGGTTAGTTAATTAAAAACTATGATAAACTTTGATTTAAAAGTTGTTCTTCTGGGAAAATGATTTTTCTTATGAACATTAAACTATATCCAAAAATCATGGTTAAACTCAAAGTGGAAGTATGTTTTCCAAAATGGTCATCTAGACGTCGTTCTTTCGACTGAAATGACTACCTTTACAAAAACAACTTGTAACCTCTATTTCCGACCATAAACTTATAATTTTTCTGTTTAGATTCATAAACTTAAGGTCAATATGAAACCATAGCAACTTGAATCACTCAAAACAGATTTAAAACGAAGAAGTTATGGGTAAAACAAGATTGGATATTTTTGCTTGTTGTAACTACGTGAAAATTGGTAACAAATCTATATTAATCATATCCTAGCTAACTCATATTGTACTATACATGTACTCTAATATATTATGTAATCTTGGGATACCATAGACACGTATGCAAATATTTTGACATATCATATCGACCCATGAATATATATTATTTGGAACAACTATAGACACTCTATATGCAGTAATGTTGGAGTTAGATATAGAGGGTTGAGGTTGATTCCAAAAATATATATACTTTGAGTTGTGATCTAGCTTGAGACATGTATACACTGGGTCGTGGATTGATTCAAGATAATATATATTGATTTATTTCTGTACATCTAACTGTGGACAACTAGTTGTAGGTTACTAACGAGGACAGCTGACTTAATAAACTTAAAACAGTAAAACGTATTAAAAATGTTGTAAATATATTTTGAACATACTTTGATATATATGTACATATTTGTTATAGGTTCGTGAATCGACTAGTGGCCAAGTCTTACTTCCCGACGAAGTAAAAATCTGTGAAAGTGAGTTATAGTCCCACTTTTAAAATCTAATATTTTGGGATGAGAATACATGCAGTTTTATAAATATTTTACGAAATAAACACAAGTAAATGAAACTACATTATATGGGTGAATGATCGAAGCCGAATATGCCCCTTTTGCTTGGTAACCTAAGAATTTGTAAACCGATCTACTAATTGACGCAAATCCTAAAGATAGATCTATTGGGCCTAACGAACCCCATCCATGGTTGCGGATGCTTTAGTACTTCGATGTTGTTTTATCATGTTCGATGGATTTCCCGGAATGATAGGGGTATTCTTATATGCATCTTGTTAATGTCGGTTACCAGGTGTTCACCATATGAATGATTTTTATCTCTATATATGGGATGTATATTGAAATATGAAATCTTGTGGTCTATTATTACAATTTGGTAAATATATAGGTTAAACCTATAACTCACCAACATTTTTGTTGACGTTAGTAACATCCCAGGTAACACGTTCCCCGTAGCATGATATTGTCCGCTTTGCAGAGATAGGGACGTACCCTTGTCTCCCCCGTAGGTTGCTCACGAATTTTTCTTGGCGACCACACACGATGAACACTTTCCCAGGAGGTCACCCATCCTGGTAGTGCTCTCGCCTGAGCACGCTTAACTGCAGAGTTCTAATGGGATCTGCTACGCTTGTGGTCCCAAAACGCGTCATGCTAGGAAAGGTCTCCACACCCTTATAAGGCATGCTTCATTCTCCTCTCCAACCGATGTGGGACGGATGTAACACGGATGTTACAATCCTCCCCCCTAATGGGACACAGCGTCCCCGCTGTGCACGTTTGGTCTGGGGCCTGGCTCTGATACCATCAGTAACATCCCAGGTAACACGTTCCCCGTAGCATGATATTGTCCGCTTTGCAGAGATAGGGACGTACCCTTGTCTCCCCCGTAGGTTGCTCACGGATTTTTCTTGGCGACCACACACGATGAACACTTTCCCAGGAGGTCAGCCATCCTGGTAGTGCTCTCGCCTGAGCACGCTTAACTGCAGAGTTCTAATGGGATCTGCTACGCTTGTGGTCCCAAAACGCGTCATGCTAGGAAAGGTCTCCACACACTTATAAGGCATGCTTCGTTCTCCTCTCCAACCGATGTGGGACGGATGTAACACGGATGTTACTATCTGAGAATAAAACTGTAACGACCCAGAATTTTCCGATCGTTTTATACTTATGAGATTAATATTTACACAAATTAAACCTTACCAACATGATAAGCAATTCAAACTATTGAGACTTATATTTTTGAAAAGAGTTTTACACAACGTTTGACCGTCCAATTTGACCGATGATATCACGAACTATATAACACACGATAATTATACGATTATGTATATGTACATATCTATACATATTTAACATGATTTAAGGATGGTTTAACATTTCATTGTGAACTAACAACAATGAGTTATAAGTATACTTTGAGACCACTAACTAAAGTTTTCAAAACGATAACTATATGTAACGTTCTTTGACATATATACTTACAATCTATAATGTGTTGTGATTTATGTCACAAATATGATTTAAGTGTAATGGAATTAATTTGTAACCAAAATAATCTTGATAAATATCGAACAAGTTTGGGGAAGTGTGGAGTGCACACTTGTTTGAACTTATCTTGATTATGACGGGGGTTCGGGGGCAGCGCCCCCGATAAGCGGGGTCCAAGGGGTGGCAACCCCTGGCGGGGTCCAAGGGGCAGAGCCTCTGGCTGGGGTCGGGCTAACATTGCTTTATTAAAAATGTCTTAAAATTTTATTTTTGGCCCGGTTGGACCCAAAATAAAAGCCCGATTTTGAGTTTCTTTTACCGTATCATACTCATCATCCATACGTATTTACTATTGGTAAATACACATCAAATCAATATCCTTATCAGCTTTAGATCTGCCCTAGATAAGAGAGAATCTTATTTGTAAGCTAGCATACATTATTACTCAAAAATTCAACACAATTATTTGTCCTTGTTCCCTCAACAACCAGACTGTCCTATAAGTATCACCATCACCTTGGTTTTTCATTTCATTCTTACAACCATCTTTCTCTAACCAAAAACACACTCTTAGGAACTCTAAGTGTTCTTCACAATCTCAGCAAATACTCATGAAGAACTAGCTTCATGAACAACCTATAATCATCATAAGAAAGTTTGATCAAGATTATTTTCTATCTTTTCCAGTAGCTTTATCCAAGTAACTTGAGGTAGTAACCTTATTCATAATCTTATTCACTTCATATTTATATAGCTATCTTATTTTGTGTTGTAAAATTTTTAACAACAAGAACATAGTTTGAATGATTTCAAACATGTTCGCAAACTAAATAGATCCTTCTAATTTGATTTTTAAAACACTTCAAAACCTGTAATATATCATATTATGACAAAATCGGATTAATCATATCTTGGCTAATTAACATAATATTTAATATATATTTACTAATGATTTGATTTTATATATTCCAGGACCACCCGTAAACAACACGAGAAGATTAATCATAAGACCTCATGATTGTACGCAACACGTCATCTGACAACACGGTACTTTATGTACGCAACACGTCATTTGACAACATGGTACTATGGGTTGAGATTAATTCTGATCAATACGAATACGATGGGGTCTTTATTTATTTTATTGAGCAACTAATTGTGGACCATTAACAACAGACTGCTAACTACGGACTAAGAAAATATTAAAAGTATTATAAGTATATATATATATATATATATATATATATATATATATATATATATATATATATATATATATATGTATATATGTAACGATTACTTGAAAAGAAAATATGTTGATATATTATATATATGGTTAGGTTCGTGCTATCTATCAGAGACCAAGTCGTGATAAATACCTTCAAGGCAAAAGTGAGTATATAGTCCCACTTTTAAACTCTAAATATTTCGGGATGAGAATACATGCATTTTATGATTTACGTTATGGACACAAGTGATTAAAAATATATATTCTACGTTGAGTTGTACCACTGGCATACTTCCCTGTAACTTGGTAACTACTATTTACATGAGGTATTGTAAACGCGAATCCTGTTGATAGATCTATCGGGCCTGACAACCCCAACCGGACTGGACGACCAGTATTCAACGGTTGCACAGTACTTTGTTTCGGTAACTACACTTGGTACGGTGTAGTAAGATTTCATAATAAAGGGAATATGCGACGTTGATTAAATGTTAAGTATGGTTATCAAGTGCTCAACAACTTAGAATATTTTTATTAAAACGTTTATATATGAAATCTTGTGGTCTATATTTATAACGCTGCCGGCATTAAACCTATATCTCACCAACTTTATGTTGACGTTTTAAGCATGTTTATTCTCAGGTGATAACTAAAAGCTTCCGCTGCAACATGTTGAATTTAAGCAAGATCTTGAGTATGCATATTTGTGTCAAAAATAAAACTGCATATCGGAGGATTTGTAATGTAAAATATGTTGGAGGTCGTATTGTTATTATCACATGTAAAGTTTGTAAGTCTAAGATTATCGCTAAACGATAATCATTATTAAGTTGTTTAAACCTTGTATTTGTAATAAAAGCTATGGTTTGTATTGTAAAAACGAATGCAGTTTTTGAAAAATGTCGCATATAGAGGTCAATACCTCGCGATGAAATCATATGTTATTGTATTTGTCCTTATGGTTAAGGTCGGGTTATGACATGTGGTATCAGAGCGTTGGTCTTAGAGAACCAGAGAATTTGCATTAGTGCGTCTTATCGAGTTTGTTAGGATGCATTAGTGAGTCTGGACTTTGATCGTGTTTGATTTCGAAAACTATTGCTTATCCTTGTTGGTTAAAAATTAATATGTAAATATTATGTGGTATTAACGTGCTAGTTGTTATGTGATAGATGTCTGGCTTAGAACTTATTATCACATTCAGCGACTCCGAACCAGACTCTTCAGATGGTGTTCCAGTCATTAATCTATCCGATGATGAAAACGACACCTTTGGGGAAGACTCACAAGTTCCGGATGAATCAATTGAAGAGGAACCAGAAAGTGATCCTGAGGAGGAAGAAATACAGGAAATTACGAAAGACAAGTTCGAACGAGGAAAGAAACGAAAGGCTACTGAAATGGAAAATCTAAATCCCGAGTCTAGAGAGGATGTTGTGGCACCAACTCCACCAGATACTTCCACACCTATTCCCGCTATTCCTATTAGTTCTATCCCGACATCCAGTTCTTCGGTTCCTCAGCTAAAATGCAGGGAGACAACCAGTATAACCTTTAAGCGATTTCTTTGAACACAAACGCTTTGGGTTAAATGATGCACTGTTGTTTTAAACCATGGGATCATATAATGTTTTGTATAATATTACTAGTGTGGTTTGCTTAATGCTTGATGTAAGATAAGCATATGTAAAATAGTGAAGTGTGAAATGCAATAATTTTCCATGGTTAAGTATTATTTGGGTGGTAGTAATTGATTTTCGTACTAAGCTATTAAGTATGAACTTTAACGGGTAGGTACTACCCTAGATATAATTATAAAACGCTAATAAGAAGAAAAGGCTTTTATAATAATAACTGGTTCATATTATTAATAAGCTACGATGTACTGTAAATACATACTACATCTATAATATTCCATGTGAATAATTATTTTTTTCATTCTTATTGAAGATTATGACGCGATTGAACCGAATGACGGAACAAGAAATCCAGGAACTCATCAATCAGCGAGTGAACGACAGAATGTTATGGGTCGAGGCTGCAAGAGGTGCTGCAGTTAACTGATGTGTTAAATCTAGTATATAAATTATCTCTGGAAATATGCCTGGTTTAAAGATTACTACACACTAACGGGCAGTGTACCCGATCGTGCAATAGTATAAAAATGGTAATTCCAAGTATCGTTCCAAGGACAGTATTAATGTGAGAATTAAGTTTGCAACTAAGAAAAGTAAACTAAGTTAAACTATGAAAGTTGAAAGTACGAGATAGTTCGTTTTGCGGCTATTTAACGATTAGCCAAATCAAGATAGCTTTGAAAATAAAAGACAATATTTTTGGTTTTTAAGTTTAAATAAAAGAAATGCAGACTCGACAGAAAAATAAAGATATTTGAATTCAATGGATAAAAGAATGTTCGCCTAGATATCCTATTCGCAGTGTTGGATGATTTGTTATTAAGCACTAGTTCTATTAATCAATGCACGCAATTACAGAGTCGGTTTACCCAGAGTTCTCTTTTAGCAAACACATCAAACTAGGACTTATTGGCTTAGGGTTCCCTTTCACCAAAAACTATCTTTCGTTTGTGACTTAGTAACTAGCTAATTACAAGATTAAGATTCAATTGGTTACGCGTTCGCTCCACACAATTCACCCCTATTTTGGTTAATTACGTTACCCGGTTTACCCCCTTGGTCCAGTAAGCACCCAATCAGTTAAGACAAATCAATTGGGAATTAGATCACTAAATTGAAGCAGGGTTCCCTTTGTTCAAACAAGATTCACTAATCAACCTAGTAACAATAATTAACACCCACAAGAATGGTTCTTTAATCAAAACTCATAATTAATCATGCATCAATCAATAAAACATTAAAGTAACATCCAAACACTTGCAAATATTCAATCTAGACAAACATTAAAGGTTTTAGCCTACAATCATGGCTGAAATCAAAATAGCAATCAAAGACATAGAATAATTCATTGTTGATAACAAAAGAATAAAACTAATTAAAGATTGAAATCTGAATGATACACGAATCGAGACTTGTTCCCGGAATGATTAATACCTTAGAATGACCTTGAAGATCTCCAAAAATCACCTAAGTTCGTCAAAAAGTGGCTGGAATTCGTCAGGATACGATTATGATAAGTTAGGGTATAATTCGGGCTTTTATAGGAGGGAATTCTGAACCCGGGCACAACCCCGCGCGGCGCGCCAATATACCGCGCGGCGCGCCGAATAACTAGAAACTGACACTTTGTTTTCTGATATGCTCGAACTGTTTTTGTAGTTAAATGGAGCGGCGCGCGCCCTTTTGGAGCGGCGCTCCATTACCAGATTACTGAAACGAAGCTGAAAACTCAATATTAACACCCAAACTCGAACCGAATCAAACCTTTTCACTTGTAAACAACGAAACACGTCCAAAACCATCAAATAACATCAAATTTAACCTTCTTGGTCTTGGAACTCAAACTTTCACAACTTTAACCGAAATAACTCCAAATCGTATCCATAAGGACCAAAATGTAACCGATATCGCTAAGGAAAATGCATATGAAATGTGCGATATCAAACAACCCCACACTAGAGTTTTGCTTGTCCTCAAGCAATGAACTCGATAATAATCTTCTATAATAAAATAACGTCTTCAAGCAAATATGTAGAATCAAACGAACAAGAACCAAACAAGCAACTAGCGTGGGCACGATTTGGAGTAAATAACAACCATGGTTCCCACTTGCATCCCCCCGATGTAACTTCCCAAACCGCAATCAAAATGAATCATTATAATAACCAAAAGTAATCTCGATAACGTACCATAATGATGAAGTAGAGAATCTCGAATATAATCTTCAATGGAACCGGGAATCAAGTGGGAACCTAGCACCAAGGAATAAGAAATCGAACATATGTGCTAAGAGAACACACGGGCTACCCCGCAATTGGTCAAGCCAAGCCTCCCACAGTACCTAACATCGCGAAAAACAAAATGTTTGTTACCATTGCTTCAACCCCCGCGATAGTACACCTATCAGTAGGCACAGAAAATGCCTCAGCTATCCGTGTCACAAAATGGCCCCCTAACAACGGGCGCTCGGGACGATTATCTTCACCGATTTCCTGAAACCAGGACCCCAACATAGTCGGCACATCAATTGCCTCTCTCGCTTTTATCTGCTGGAGGATCCAAAGATCCTTTCTTTTGATTTTGTTTGCATTCCTCCGGGCCATGAACATAGTAGCAATCATTTTAAACAGAATACGGTCCACCGGACGTCGAAGATTAGACTGAATGCTTCTACTAGAACTGAAAGCCCTAACCCCCGGATTAATAATCGTCGGCCAATACTCACTTTCACTAAACTCGCCGTCACCGAATACCCTGCACCCCAACAAATGGTACCCTAAATCGATGTCATCATTTAACTCGGGGTACAAACCCAACGCCCGAGCTAACTCAACTTTACTCATTTGACGGTCCGCCCCGCCAAGCCTAAATATCAAAAAGTCCGAATCACGAGGAGCAACTCGGGGCCGACAACTTACAGTCGAAAAGAACTCGACAGTCAATTGCTCATAAACATCTTCGTTAATCTGAAACAAACGCTCATACGGTCTTAACTCAGTACCGCTATACGTAACCCATAAGTAACCGCGCAATTCTCGATAAGCTTGAACACTTTCATTCCGAAGTTGCGTCCAATCCAAGTAGTAAGTTTGCTCAATCGGACGAGCAAGATTGATGTTAAACCTTTGTTCCAAACCCTCAATATTACCAACTTGGGTCAACCACAATTCAGGGTTGTTCGGTGGTTGTTGTGGTGGGTTACCTCTTGTTCTCTGCATTCATGAACAAGTAAAGAAAACAAACACAAAACTCAAAAGTTAGTGTTAGTCATCATAATAAGCAACAAACACCTTTACAATCAATCCTTGTTTCATGTTAAATCACTTTCAAATACAATAACCAAATAACTCTTTTGAAAACTTTTCAAAAACTAACTCTCAACCAAATCACATTATCCATAAACAAATAATTCATAACCTGAATCATCAAACAACATAACCAAAACATGACCAACATGATTACTTATAACTCTTCTAAATTCCAAAAATCCAATCAACTTCATCATGTTAGCAACTTTTATCAAATTCAACAACCATTAAACAAAAGCTTTATCTCAATTAAAATCATATGTTTAATCATCACTAGCATGGCATATCACATAATTCGAACAATAAAGCATAAGTCATTCAAAACAAAGTGACCCGCCCATATGGACACTACCCCACACTAGTTCAAAAACATATGAACAATTCAAAGAACATCACACTTTCAAGCAATTAACCCCTTTTTACTTACAAAATTCGGACTCAAAACCCTACAAACCCTAGGTTCATGTTAAACTTCCACAAACTCCAACTTTAGCATAAAATCAAAACATTTAAACATTATCTAACAAAAACCCATTACTAATTGAATCACATAACCCAAATTAAAACAACCCCACACTAATTCATCATGATAATTAGAAATTAAACAAGCAATTACATATAATAAGATGAAATTAGTAGAGAAAGGAACAAATTCGGACCTTCTTGGGTGCCATTCTTGAAAGATTAAGGTTACTTGAAACAAGAAATTAAACTTTGTAGAATTAGGGTTTTGAAAGATCAAAGGATTTGTAGGTGTTTAAGAGATGTAAGAATGAAAATAATTGAAGTAAAAAGGACTAAATACAGCTGGTCACCCGTTTCTAAATTGTGGGGATGTAAAAAATTCGGATTGACCTTAAATAAAAACCCAAAAACAGCTGGCTGACAGGGTTCCGCGCGGCCGCTCCAAAAGCTCGCGCGGCGCGCAGTTTTATCGCGCGGCGCGCCAATGTCTCGCGCGGCGCGCAGAATAACTAAAAAATGATGCCGAGCTGTTTTCAGAAACTGGTACTTCAGATATACTTAAGTGGCGCGGCGCGCCCCTTATTGGAGCGGCGCTCCACTTACTGTATCATCAAAAATCCGCATTTTTCAGTAATAAAACCCAGTTTTCTCGCCATAAAACAACCAAACCATCCCCAATAAAAACTAAACATGATCGTATTGCACATATTATCAAACTAGCACCAAAAATATACAAACTTTACAACAACGTGAACCTTATTTAACGAGTCGTTCACACGACTCGTCCCCAACTTCAAGTGGCGTTGGTGTCGGGTTCAACGTGAACCTCATCATCAATCACTAACGGACCATCAACATACTTCTTCACACGATGTCCGTTAACCTTAAAGGTAATACCATTCGCATTTTTTAACTCAATCGTACCGTATGGGTACACCTTAACAACCTCAAATGGTCCCGTCCACCGGGACTTAAGTTTTCCCGGTAAAAGCTTCAATCTAGAGTTAAACAAAAGCACTCGGTCGCCTTCGTTAAACTCTTTTGGACCCTTTAACTTCCTATCATGCCATTGCTTGGTCTTTTCTTTATAAATCAATGAATTCTCGTACGCATCAAGGCGTAACTCACCAAGCTCATTCAATTGCCCCGCCCTTAGGCGTCCGGCTTCCTTCAAATCTAAATTGCACTTTTGAAGTGCCCACATAGCTTTATGCTCAATCTCCAACGGGAGATGGCACGCTTTCCCATAAACCAACCGATAAGGAGTGGTACCAAGTGGCGTTTTGAAGGCGGTTCTAAACGCCCACAAAGCTTCATCGAGCTTATTTGCCAACTCCTTCGGATTCGACCCCACAGTTTTCTCAAGAATACTTTTAAGAGCTCGATTGGTATTCTCAACTTGTCCGCTCGTTTGGGGATGGTATGAAGTAGAAACTTTATGGACAACTCCATATCGCTTCAATACCTTCTCCATTTGAGCGTTACAAAAATGAGTACCCCTATCGCTAATTAAAGCTTTAGGAGTTCCAAATCGAGAGAATAAACGCTTAAGGAACGAAATCACAACTCGTGCATCATTTGTGGGTAAAGCTTGCGCTTCGGCCCATTTAGACACGTAGTCAATGGCAACGAGTATGTAACTATAATTCTGAGATTTCGGAAATGGCCCCATAAAGTCAATTCCCCAAACGTCAAATACTTCGCAAACCTGGATGCTTTGTTGAGGCATCTCATCACGTTTGGTGACCTTACCGGCCCTTTGGCACGAATCACATGACTTACAAACCAGGTGAGCATCCTTGAAGATTGTCGGCCAATAAAAGCCGGCATCATAAACTTTACGCCCCGTAATTTGGGGTCCAAAATGTCCACCGGTAGGTCCACTATGGCACTCGGTTAGAATTCGCATACACTCATCACCGGAAACACACCGGCGGATAATACCATCGGGACAACAACGAAAAAGATAGGGATCCTCCCAGAAATAGTACTTAAGGTCACTGAAGAATTTCTTCCTCTTTTGGTGTGACCACCCTTTCTCCAAGAATCTCCCAACAAGATAATTAGCTATGTCCACGTACCACGGCTCATCAACCCTATCCACTTTCATGAGATATTCGCCGGGAAAATCATCATGAATGGTAGTCTCATCGAGAACCTCACGGGAGGGGTTCTCAAGACGTGAAAGGTGATCGGCCGCCAAGTTTTCAGCACCCTTTTTATCCCGGATCTCCACATCAAATTCTTGCAAAAGCAAGATCCATCTAAGAAGTCGTGGTTTTGCATCCGGTTTAGCAAAAAGGTACTTTAGAGCAGAATGGTCCGTAAAGACAATAGTCTTAGATAAGACTAAGTAGGACCGGAACTTATCAAACGAAAAGACCACCGCAAGGAGCTCTTTTTCAGTGGTAGTATAATTTAATTGCGCTCCTTGCAAGGTCTTGCTTGCATAGTAGATGGGTCGGAAATGCTTCTCGACCCTTTGACCCAAAACTGAGCCAACAGCGAAATCAGATGCATCGCACATAAGCTCGAACGGTAAGGACCAATTCGGAGCAATTATGATTGGTGCATTGATGAGTTTCTCCTTCAAAAGCTCGAATGCCTTTTGGCATTCGTCGGAGAATTTCCACGGGGTGTCCTTTTCAAGGAGTTTATTCATCGGGTTGGCAATCTTAGAAAAATCTTTAATGAATCGCCGGTAAAAACCGGCGTGCCCGAGAAAACTCCTAACACCCTTAACATCGGTAGGAGGTGGAAGGTTCTTAATAGCGGTAACCTTTGCGGGATCCACCTCTATACCGTTTTTAGAAATCTTGTGCCCGAGAACGATGCCCCCTTGAACCATGAAATGGCACTTCTCCCAGTTGAGCACAAGATTAGATTTTTCGCACCTGACCAACATCCGTTCTAAATTAAGAAGGCATGAATCGAAAGTGTCACCGAAGACCGAGAAGTCATCCATGAACACCTCCATGCAATCTTCGATCATGTCATGGAATATGGCCATCATGCACCTTTGAAAAGTGGCCGGAGCATTGCAAAGGCCAAAGGGCATGCGTCGATATGAGAACGTGCCATACGGGCACGTGAAAGTAGTCTTCTCTTGGTCCTCGGGCGAGATAGGAATTTGAAAATAGCCCGAGAAACCATCGAGAAAGCAATAGAAACTGTTTCCCGCCAACCTCTCTAGCATTTGATCCATGAAAGGTAGCGGGAAGTGGTCTTTACGTGTGGCGTCGTTCAACTTTCGGTAGTCGATACAAACACGCCACCCCGTGACAGTCCGCGTGGAAATTAACTCATTTTTATCATTGGTGGTAACAGTCATACCACCTTTCTTAGGTACACAGTGTACCGGGCTAATCCACGGGCTATCAGAAATCGGGTATATCAGACCTGCATCAAGGAGCTTAACGATTTCTTTCTTCACGACATCCTGCATGTGCGGGTTCAACCTCCTTTGGCGTTGCACCACGGGTTTGGAGTTATCCTCCATTAGAATCCTGTGGGTGCAATAGGAGGGACTAATACCCTTAATGTCGTGAATCTTCCATGCAATGGCCGGTTTATGGGCCTTTAGCATGGTTACAAGCTCAGTTTTCTGACCTGCTGAAAGAGAAGAAGAAATAATTACCGGAAGCTTAGATTCCTCATGCAAGTAAGCGTATTCCAAATGATCTGGAAGTGGCTTCAATTCAAGCTCGGGAGGTTCTTCAATTGAAGACTTGCTCCGGTAATTTGAATCACGTTCGAGTTCTTTGAACTCCTCTTCAGTCGGCTCATAGCCGTTTTCCATCAAGGTGGTTAAAAGATCCACCTCCTCAACCTGCACATCCTCATCAATCTCAACCAATGAGCATTCTCCTGAACCCTGTAACTCTGGGAATTCCTGCAAAAACTCAGACTGGACATTCACAGTGTTAAGAAAATAACATGTATCATCAGTGTAACCAGGGTATTTCAAAGCATGGTCGATTGAGAATGTTGCACTCAAATCGTCTATCCGAAGGGTCAACTTTTGGCCATACACATCAATCATACACCTAGCAGTATTTAAGAATGGCCGACCCAAAATTAGTGGAATCCTTTCATCCACTTCCATATCCAAAACCACAAAATCCGCCGGAAAAACTAACGACCCGGTCTTCACTAGCATATTCTCTATGATTCCACGAGGGAATTTAATAGAGCGGTCGGCTAGCTGCACAGCCATACGCGTGGGTTTTAACTCCCCGGGGTCTAGCTTTAAGTAAATAGAATAAGGCATTAAATTAATGCTAGCCCCCAAATCCGCCAAAGCCCTCATACAGTCTAGATTACCAAGTAAACAAGGAATTGTAAAACTTTCAGGATCCTCAAGCTTCTCGGGAAGCTTGTTTGCAACTACCGCTGAGCATGCGGCATTCAACCTGACTGAAGACACGTTCTCCAGTTTCCGCCTGTTAGTCAGCAAATCCTTAAGAAACCTCGCATACTTAGGTATACCTGCAATAACATCAATAAAAGGCATATTTATGTTAACTTTTTTAATCAAGTCCATGAACTTGGACTTTTCGGCCTCTAGCTTCTCCAATCGCTGTTTCCTCGGGAATGGGAGCGGTGGTTGATACTCTCTAACTACCGGTTTAGCAGCAACAGTAACCGGTTCCTTAACAACTTTTTCAGCCACCTGTTCCGGCTCCTTTTCCTTTGCCGGTTCACTTTCAACAACCGGCTCACTATCATTAACTAACGGTACCCTCAAGTCATACTCGTCGGGCTTCCTCGGTGGATGATACGCTAAACCACTTCGGGTGGTGATAGCATTAACATGCCCGTTTTTCGGATTAGTGTCCGTCTTGCTCGGTAACTCCCCCGGTTTTCTCTCACTACTCTTATTAGCAAGTTGACCAATCTGCTGTTCAAGATTATGAATAGCTGCTTGTTGATTTCGAAACATTTGGTCATTCTTTTCATTATTCTGAGTAACGGTAGTGACAAGTTGAGTCTGAGATATCACTAACTTCTCGATCATGGCCTCAAGGTTGGACTTTTTCTCTTCGACCTGTGGTTTCTGAAAATAACCGGGAGCTTGCTGCTGAAAACCTCCACTAGAACCCGGTTGGAACCTCGAACCCTGATTACCTTGCGGATTATAAGGATTATTGAAATTCCTATTAAACTGAGCACGTCCCTGAAACTGATTGTTATTCTGCTGACTAATATAGTTGACCTCTTCTTTCTGATTCATAGTCAAACCCGCATCACAATCTTTGCCCAGATGCAAACCTCCACAGTATTCACAACCAACCTTCATACCATGAATATCCTTGTTCATCTTCTCCAAATTCCTACCAAACGAATCCAACTTAGCACTGATAGACCCAAAATCATCATAAGCACCTGTACCTGTAGTCTCTGTTCTCTTAACTGAAGCAGAATGGAAAGACTCATGATCCTGATGCCACTCATGAGAATAAGCAGCTTGCTTTTCAATGATCTCTAACGCCTCTTCTTCAGTCTTATCCATTAACGTACCACCTGCAGCTTGATCAATAGTCTGACGCGTAGGAATATCACAACCTTTGTAGAAAATCTGAACCTTCTGTAAATCATTCAACCCGTGTTGCGGGCACGAGCGTAACAAAGTAGCAAAACGGTCCCAAGCATCAAACAATGTCTCACTGCTCTTTTGTCTAAATTGAGAAATATCTGCTTGAAGTCGAGCAGCTCGAGATGCAGGGAAAAACTTCGACAAAAACTTATCCTCCAGAGTCTCCCAAGATCTAATCGTACCCTCAGGTTGCTTATCTAACCATCTCTTAGCTTCTCCCTTAAGAGTCCAAGGGAAAAGTCTTGTCTTAATTGAAGTGTCGGCAACCTCATGTAGCTTAAACAAGTTACAAACATCATTAAAATTACGAAGATGCTCGTTAGCATCCTCGGTATCTTTGCCATAGAATCGGCAATCAGAAGAAATCAAATTCAGGATCGGCCCTGTAATTTGAAAGGGCTGAGTAATATTCGGTTGAGTAATCGAATTGCCTTGGCCTCCTCGGGTGGCCTTTAACTTTTCAGCCATAGTCTGAGGACGGGGTGCTTCTCCTTCGGCCATTTCTTCAGTTTCTGTAGTATCAGACGAAGCGTAAGAGTCTTCTTCGTTAAAAATTTCAGGTGGTGTCTCGGGCACCACAGTCTCAGAAGTACTTCCCAAATTAACGTAAGTATCACCCGATAAAACTGATGAATCCACTGTTAACTTTTGCTTCTGACTTAAAGCTTTAAACAACTCTCTTTCAGGCTCGTCAAATGGTTTAACAATTGGAGAATCTGAAGAACGCGTATGTTGCATGCACTACCTGTAACTGCAAGAACACAGCTAATAAACCGATTAAACGCACCGACTCAATTAGAATTAAATTAAACTAAACAGTTAAAATTAACTAAGAACAAACTTAATTATCAAACTTAATTTTCAACACAACTGTCCCCGGCAGCGGCGCCAAAAACTTGATGTGTTAAATCTAGTATATAAATTATCTCTGGAAATATGCCTGGTTTAAAGATTACTACACACTAACGGGCAGTGTACCCGATCGTGCAATAGTATAAAAATGGTAATTCCAAGTATCGTTCCAAGGACAGTATTAATGTGAGAATTAAGTTTGCAACTAAGAAAAGTAAACTAAGTTAAACTATGAAAGTTGAAAGTACGAGATAGTTCGTTTTGCGGCTATTTAACGATTAGCCAAATCAAGATAGCTTTGAAAATAAAAGACAATATTTTTGGTTTTTAAGTTTAAATAAAAGAAATGCAGACTCGACAGAAAAATAAAGATATTTGAATTCAATGGATAAAAGAATGTTCGCCTAGATATCCTATTCGCAGTGTTGGATGATTTGTTATTAAGCACTAGTTCTATTAATCAATGCACGCAATTACAGAGTCGGTTTACCCAGAGTTCTCTTTTAGCAAACACATCAAACTAGGACTTATTGGCTTAGGGTTCCCTTTCACCAAAAACTATCTTTCGTTTGTGACTTAGTAACTAGCTAATTACAAGATTAAGATTCAATTGGTTACGCGTTCGCTCCACACAATTCACCCCTATTTTGGTTAATTACGTTACCCGGTTTACCCCCTTGGTCCAGTAAGCACCCAATCAGTTAAGACAAATCAATTGGGAATTAGATCACTAAATTGAAGCAGGGTTCCCTTTGTTCAAACAAGATTCACTAATCAACCTAGTAACAATAATTAACACCCACAAGAATGGTTCTTTAATCAAAACTCATAATTAATCATGCATCAATCAATAAAACATTAAAGTAACATCCAAACACTTGCAAATATTCAATCTAGACAAACATTAAAGGTTTTAGCCTACAATCATGGCTGAAATCAAAATAGCAATCAAAGACATAGAATAATTCATTGTTGATAACAAAAGAATAAAACTAATTAAAGATTGAAATCTGAATGATACACGAATCGAGACTTGTTCCCGGAATGATTAATACCTTAGAATGACCTTGAAGATCTCCAAAAATCACCTAAGTTCGTCAAAAAGTGGCTGGAATTCGTCAGGATACGATTATGATAAGTTAGGGTATAATTCGGGCTTTTATAGGAGGGAATTCTGAACCCGGGCACAACCCCGCGCGGCGCGCCAATATACCGCGCGGCGCGCCGAATAACTAGAAACTGACACTTTGTTTTCTGATATGCTCGAACTGTTTTTGTAGTTAAATGGAGCGGCGCGCGCCCTTTTGGAGCGGCGCTCCATTACCAGATTACTGAAACGAAGCTGAAAACTCAATATTAACACCCAAACTCGAACCGAATCAAACCTTTTCACTTGTAAACAACGAAACACGTCCAAAACCATCAAATAACATCAAATTTAACCTTCTTGGTCTTGGAACTCAAACTTTCACAACTTTAACCGAAATAACTCCAAATCGTATCCATAAGGACCAAAATGTAACCGATATCGCTAAGGAAAATGCATATGAAATGTGCGATATCATTAACCCAAATCCTCGTGTGGGGTGCACTTACAAAACTTTTCAAGGTTGCAAGCCCTCATCATTCAGTGGAACAGAAGGACCGGTCGGTTTAACCCGGTGGATTGAAAAGATTGAGTCTGTGTTTAAAATCAGTGGTTGTATTGAGAAGGACATGACCAAGTAGGCATCGTGCACCCTACAAGATAGTGCACTCACGTGGTGGAAAAACTATGTGAAGGCCGTTGGAGGAGATGTAGCTTATGATACTCCTTGGGAAGAATTCAAAACAATGCTAATCAACGAATATTGTCCAAGGAACGAGGTTAGGAAGTTGGAAGCTGAATTACGAAGCCTGAAATCTGTTGGTACTGAACTCACCAACTTCAATCAGCGATTCATGGAATTAGCTTTGCTATGTCCCGAATTGGTACCGACCGAAGAACGGAAGATTGAACTGTACAAAGACGGTTTGCCTAAAAAGGTCAAGGCAAATGTTACAGCATCCAAACCCAAGACTATTCATGAAGCTATCACCATGGCGAACGAATTGATGGACCAGATTATTCTCGATAAGAACACCGATGTCAAGACATCGGGAAACAAAAGAAAGTGGGAAGGTAATCATCAACAATCCAACAAGAAACAAGAAACCACGCAAGGTGCGGGTAGCGGTTCAAACTCAGGTTACAAAGGACGAAATCCTTTATGTAATAGATGCCACAAACATCACTCTGGTTATTGTAATGTGGTATGCAACAATTGTAATCAAAAAGGTCATCTTGCTGAAGACTGTAGGGTTCCTGCTACAAATACAAACGGTACCAAGACTCCTGCCACCAATGCAAATAGAACTGCCTTGGCCACTGTTACTTGTTATGGGTGTGGGAAACAGGGTCATTATAAGAGCCAGTGTCTGAATCCAGAGAAGAATAATGGATCTGCACGTGGAAGAGCATTTGTTATTAATGCTAGAGAGGCGTGTGAAGACCCGGAGCTTGTTACGGGTACGTTTACCATTAATAACTTATCCGCATCTATTATATTTGATACTGGTGCCGATAGAAGTTACACGAGTAGAGACTTTTACGCTAAATTGAATTGTTCATCATTACCTCTAGATGCTAAGTACATGATTGAGTTAGCTAATGGTAAACTAATTAAAGCCGATAAAAATTGCCGTGATTGTAAAATAAATTTAGCCGGAGAAACATTTAAGATTGATTTGATACCCGTAGAATTAGGAAGTTTTGATGTAATAGTCGGCATGGACTGGATGTCCAAAATAGGAGCTGAAGTTGTGTGTGCCAAGAAGGCAATTCGCATTCCTCGTAAGGATAAAACGCCAGTAATGATTTATGGAGAGAAGGGTAACTCAAAGCTAAAACTCATTAGTTATTTGAAAGCTCAAAAGTGCTTGAAGAAAGGGTGCTATGCTATCTTAGCATATGTTAATAAAGTCGAAACGAAGGAAAAAGTGAAGAGCATCAACGACGTGCCTGTGGCAAGAGATTTTCCTGAAGTATTTCCGGAAGAGTTACCAGGATTACCTCCATTTAGATCTGTAGAATTTCAAATAGATCTAGTACCGGGAGCTGCACCAGTGGCTCGTGCTCCATATTGTCATAACCCGTCCTTAACCATAAGAACGTGTTAGTTAACGTATGATTTCATTGCGAGGTATTGACCTCTATATGCGACATTTTTTTAAAGAAAAACTGCATATATTATACATTACAAACCATGATCCTTATTTTTGATACAAGCTTTGGACAAAATAAAGATGATTATCGTTTAGCGATAATCTTCGACTTACAAACTTTACAAATGATAATAACAACCCGATTTCTAGCATATTTTACAACACAAGTTCTTGGATATGCAGTCTTATTTTTGACACAAATATGCGTACGCAAGATCCTGCTTAGATTCAACATGATGCAGCGGAAGCTTCTAATTATCACCTGAGAATAGACATGTTTAAAACGTCAACATAAAGTTGGTGAGATATAGGTTTAATGCCGGCAGCGATATAAATATAGACCACAAAATTTCATATATAAACATTTTAATAAAAATATTCTAAGTGGTTGAGCACTTGGTAACCATACTTAACATTTAATCACGTCGCATATTCCCTTTATTATGAAATCTTACTACACCGTACCAAGTGTAGTCACAAAACGAAGTACTGTGCAACCGTTGAATACTGGTCGTCCAGTCCGGTTGGGGTTGTCAGGCCCGATAGATCTATCAACAGGATTCGCGTTTACAATACCACTGTAAATAACAGTTACCAAGCTACAGGGAAGTATGCCAGTGGTACAACTCAACGTAGAATATATTTTTCAGTTACTTGTGTCCATATCGTAAAACATAAAATACATGTATTCTCATCCCGAAATATTTAGAGTTTAAAAGTGGGACTATATACTCACTGTTGTCTTGAAGATATATATAATTTGACTTGGTCTTCGGTTGATATCACGAACCTATCCATATATAATATATCAATACCTTTTCTTTTTAAACAAACGTCACATATATATACTTGTTATACTTTTAATACTTTGAATAATTCCTTAGTCCGTAGTTAGCAGTTCGTTGTTAGTAATTCAATTTTAATGGTTCATTTTTAGATGTTTAATATACCCGCAATGAAATAAATAAAACCCCCTAACGAAATAAATAAAACCCCATCGTATATGTATTGGTCGAGATTAATCTTGACCCACGGTACCGGTGTTGTCAAATGACGTGTTGCGTACATAAAGTACCGGTGTTGTCAAATGACGTGTTGCGTACAAACATGGGATCTTATGATTAATCTTCTCGTGTTGTTTGCGGGTGATCCTGAACCATATAAAATTGAATTATAAGTACATATATATAAAATATCATGTTATCTTAGAAATATGTGATTTTATTTAATTTTTCCCAATTAATCCCGAAGTTAAACAAGTCTTAGATATCCGATCTCGTTTTGGTCATAGTTTCTTCGTTACAACTCCGTTTTCGTTGATTCAACTTGCCACTTCCTTGGATCGAGTCCCTCTTTAAGACTATGAACTGTAAATACCTTAGTTTGTATTCGAAATCATAGGTCATAGGTCAAACTTTAGTGAAACTTATGGAGTTGATCATTTTCCATCATGTAAACAACCTTAAATGATTATTTTTCTAAAAATACTTATACTTTGAGTTAAATCATGAAAATTTTATGTGTTAACATATTCATAGTAAATATCAATTTTCCAGAAAATAAGCCTCCAATTCAAAGTTCAAAATAGTTTTTAATTATCCAACCCAAAACAGCCCCCGGTTACACTCCGACACCGTAGATTCAGTTTTAAGGTGTTCTTTGAAAAACCAAGTGATACCTTGTTAAATTAGCATATATTTAAGTTATATTACAGGTCTTGAAGTATTTTAAAAGTTAAGTTAGAAGGATCTATTTAGTTTGCAAACAAGTTTGAAAACATTCAAACTATGTTCTTGTTGTTAAAATTTTATACCATAAAATAAGATAGCTATATATATATGAATCGAATAAGGTTATGAACATAGATTCTACCTCAAGTTCCTTGGACAAGGTTGCTGTAAAAGAGGAGTAAAAAGCTAGAACCAAATGGGTGATGGAATTGGATGAAAGATTGGAAGTAAGTTTGTGTTCTTGGAAGGATTTCTTGAAGTGTTTTTGTATGGTTTTCTTATGGTGATTAAGTAAGGTTTTTGAAGCTAAATGATGGGGAAAATGCTTGGAGATGATCAAGTATGAAGTTAAGAGTATTTTGAGAGAGAAATGGAAGTGTAAGTATGAGAAAATGGGGTGAAGAAATGGTGTGCATGCATAAAAACGTTTTTAGGTTATAAAGGAAAAAAAAGATACCTAACTTTGTTTTCTTGCTAAATAATTCATGCTACTTGACAAATGGTTGGTTCCACATGTTTCTTAATCATTTAAGGCTGCTAAGGAGCAGATTTTTATTGGTATATACCAATAGTAAATACATCTAGAAGCTGCGTATGATACGGGTACATATACTGTAGGTATACGTATAGAAATCTTTGAGGAAACGGAACGAGGATTCAAATATAGCTATCTTTTGTAAATATACTTATATTGTTTTATGTATGTAAGCCCTTTAAAAGTGATAAAATACATATCTATACGATGCATGTATAAGTAATATAGGTTATAAGTATTTACGTCGAAAAACATTACGTATAGTTATCGTTTTGAAAACTTAAGTTAGTAGTTTTAAAATATACTTATAACTTATTGTTATTAATACAAAATGAGATATTAAAACATTCTTAGATCATGTTAAATATGTATATATACATATATATACACAAACGTATAATTATCATATGTTATATAGTTCGTGATATCATCGGTCAAACTAGACGGTCAAACGTTGTGTAAACTCTTTTCGGAAATATAAATCTCGACAATTTGGATTGCTTATCATGTTGGTAAGGTTTAATTTATGTAAATATTAATCTTATAAGTATAGAACGATCGAAAAAGTGCGGGTCGTTACATTACCTCCCCGTTAAATAAATTTCGTCCCGAAATTTTAAAATTGTACCTATTTTGCGTCATCGAGAAACAAGTGTGGATACTTTTGTTTCATCTGATCCTCTCGTTCCCAAGTAAACTCAGGACCTCTTCGAGCATTCCAACGAACCTTAACGATCGGTATGTTGCTCTGCTTGAGCTGTTTAACTTCACGGTCCATGATTTCGATTGGTTCTTCGATGAATTGTAGTTTCTCATCGACATGGATTTCTTTAAGAGGAATGGTGAGATCTTCCTTTGCAAGACACTTCTTAAGGTTCGAGACGTGAAAGGTATTATGTACTCCGGCGAGTTGTTGCGGTAACTCGAGTCGATAAGCTACCGGTCCAATGCGTTCAATAATCTTGAACGGGCCTACTGTAGTGACCCGAACTTTTCCATGTTTATATATATTAATTGAGATTGATATTTACATGATTAAATGTTTCCAACATGTTAAGCAATCAAACTTGTTAAGACTTGATTAATTGAAATATGTTTCATATAGACAATTGACCACCCAAGTTGACCGGCGATTCACGAACGTTAAAACTTGTAAAAACGACTTGACGATATATATATGGATATACATATGGTTAACATGAGATTATGATAAGTAAGTATCTCCATAAGTATATTAACAATGAGTTATATACATATAAACAAGACTACTAACTTAAGGATTTCGAAACGAGACATATATGTAACGATTATCGTTGTAACGACATTTAAATGTATATATATCATATTAAGATATATTAATATATCATAATATCATGATAATATAATAATTTAACATCTCATTAGATATAATAAACAATGGGTTAACAACATTAATTGAGATCGTTAACTTAAAGGTTTCAAAACAACACTTACATGTAACGACTAACGATGACTTAACGACTCCGTTAAAATGTATATACATGTAGTGTATTTAGATGTATTAAAATACTTTTGGAAGACTTCAAGACATATATCAAAACACTCATACTTAACGAAAATGGTTACAGTTACTTTCCCATTCTTTTCTTTCATCAAGAATTCTAGTCGTATTCTTACCCGTATTATACACAGCTTCAAAACGTACTTACTATGGGTATATACCAATAGGAACTAGCATGGGATTCCACTCTTGATTATGTCATGTATGACTAATCAATTTTAACTTCTACCATGAGCTAGTCAACTAACTAGAACTCCTTTTAACCCCACTCACCACTCACCAATTAACACTCATCATTCACTCCATTTCACTTCCAAATCTCTTTCTAATTCTCTCTCAACACACCCACACTATTATGAACGTATTTTTCCAGTAGTTAATCATCATCTTCATCAAAAATCACTTCAAGAATCAAGCTATAATCATCATAGGAAGAACACTTCAAGAATACTTCAAAAATCCCTTCAAGTTTACTAATTTACTTCCAAGCTTTCTAATCCATTCTAAGTAATCATCTAAGATCAAGAAACCTTTGTTATATACAGTAGGTTATCTTTCTTATTCAAGGTAATATTCATATTCAAACTTTGATTCAATTTCTATAACTATAAACTATCTTAATTCGAGCAAAAATCTTACTTGAACTTGTTTTTGTGTCATGATCCTACTTCAAGAACTTTCAAGCCATCCAAGATCCTTTGAAGCTAGATCATTTCTTGTCACTTCCAGTAGGTTTACCTACTAAACTTGAGGTAGTAATGATGTTCATAACATCATTCGATTCATATATATAAAACTATCTTATTCGAAGGTTTAAACTCGTAATCACTAGAACATAGTTTAGTTAATTCTAAACTTGTTCGCAAACAAAAGTTAATCCTTCTAACTTGACTTTTAAAATTAACTAAACACATGTTCTATATCTATATGATATGCTAACTTAATGATTTAAAACCTGGAAACACAAAAAACACCGTAAAACCGGATTTACGCCGTCGTAGTAACACCGCGGGCTGTTTTGGGTTAGTTAATTAAAAACTATGATAAACTTTGATTTAAAAGTTGTTATTCTGAGAAAATGATTTTTATTATGAACATGAAACTATATCCAAAAATTATGGTTAAACTCAAAGTGGAAGTATGTTTTCTAAAATGGTCATCTAGACGTCGTTCTTTCGACTGAAATGACTACCTTTACAAAAACGACTTGTAACTTATTTTTCCGACTATAAACCTATACTTTTTCTGTTTAGATTCATAAAATACAGTTCAATATGAAACCATAGCAATTTGATTCATTCAAAACGGATTTAAAATGAAGAAGTTATGGGTAAAACAAGATTGGATAATTTTTCTCATTTTAGCTACGTGAAAATTGGTAACAAATCTATTCCAACCATAACTTAATCAACTTGTATTGTATATTATGTAATCTTGAGATACCATAGACACGTATACAATGTTTCGACCTATCATGTCGACACATCTATATATATTCCGGAACAACCATAGACACTCTATATGTGAATGTTGGAGTTAGCTATACAGGGTTGAGGTTGATTCTAAAATATATATAGTTTGAGTTGTGATCAATACTGAGATACGTATACACTGGGTCGTGGATTGATTCAAGATAATATTTATTGATTTATTTCTGTACATCTAACTGTGGACAACTAGTTGTAGGTTACTAACGAGGACAGCTGACTTAATAAACTTAAAACATCAAAATATATTAAAAGTGTTGTAAATATATTTTGAACATACTTTAATATATATGTATATATTGTTATAGGTTCGTGAATCAACAGTGGCCAAGTCTTACTTCTCGACGAAGTAAAAATCTGTGAAAGTGAGTTATAGTCCCACTTTTAAAATCTAATATTTTTGGGATGAGAATACATGCAGGTTTTATAAATGATTTACAAAATAGACACAAGTACGTGAAACTACATTCTATGGTTGAATTATCGAAATCGAATATGCCCCTTTTTATTAAGTCTGGTAATCTAAGAATTAGGGAACAGACACCCTAATTGACGCGAATCCTAAAGATAGATCTATTGGGCTTAACAAACCCCATCCAAAGTACCGGATGCTTTAGTACTTCGAAATTTATATCATATCCGAAGGGTGTCCCGGAATGATGGGGATATTCTTATATATGCATCTTGTTAATGTCGGTTACCAGGTGTTCACCATATGAATGATTTTTATCTCTATGTATGGGATGTGTATTGAAATATGAAATCTTGTGGTCTATTGTTACGATTTGATATATATAGGTTAAACCTATAACTCACCAACATTTTTGTTGACGTTTAAAGCATGTTTATTCTCAGGTGAATATTAAGAGCTTCCGCTGTTGCATACTAAAATAAGGACAAGATTTGGAGTCCATGTTTGTATGATATTGTGTAAAAACTGCATTTAAGAAACTGATTTCGATGTAACATATTTGTATTGTAAACCATTATGTAATGGTCGTGTGTAAACAGGATATTTTAGATTATCATTATTTGATAATCTACGTAAAGCTTTTTAAACCTTTATTTATGAAATAAAGGTTATGGTTTGTTTTAAAAATGAATGCAGTCTTTGAAAAACGTCTCATATAGAGGTCAAAACCTCGCAACGAAATCAATTAATATGGAACGTTTTTAATCAATAAGAACGGGACATTTCAGTTGGTATCAGAGCGTTGGTCTTAGAGAACCAGAATTTTGCATTAGTGTGTCTTATGTAGTTTGTTAGGATGCATTAGTGAGTCTGGACTTCGACCGTGTTTACTTGAAAAATGATTGCTTAACAAATTTTGTTGGAAACTATATATTTTTAACATGTGAATATTATGTGATATATTAATCTCTTAACGCGTTTGATATTATGTGATAGATGTCTACCTCTAGAACAAGTCCCATTGACTCACCTAATAATAATGAAGAGTCAAATGTAAATTGGAATGATTCGTGGACTGATTCACAAGTTCCCGAAGAGGAACCGGAAGAAGAGTCGGAACCAGAAGAAGAATCGGAACCGGAAGAAGAATCGGAACCGGATGAAGAAATAGAACCGGTGGGGGAAATAATAAAACGGTTAAGTAAAAGAAAATCCTCAACCAACCGACCAAGGTTAATTATGGTCAATGGTGTTTCCGCTAAGGAAGCAAAATATTGGGAGGACTACCAATTCTCCGATGAATCGGATTCCGACGAGAATTCCGATGATGTTATAGAAATTACCCCAACTGAATTTAAAAAGGCAAAAGAAAATAATAAGGGAAAGGGCATAAAAATAGAGAAATCTAATTCCAACCCCGATGAACTTTATATGTATCGTCAACCCCCGAAGTCCTTAAGTTGTAACAATGACCCGGGAACCTCTAAACCACCAGGTTTTTCTAAACCAATGTGGAAAATAACGGCTCGTATTAGGGGAACATCATATATCCCTAGAAACTTGGGAAAACGAACCAAAACCAAAGAAGAAGAAACAAGCGAGTCGGAATAAGATAGTTGTATTCGTGTGGTGTAATATATGTAATATAGTGTGCTTATGCTTTATGATATATGTAAAAATTGCTTGTATTAATAAGTATTTTTTTATGAATCTAACTCTTGTCTATTTTACAGTATAAAAACACAAAATGGATAGACAACCCAATATTTTAAGAGACCTACCCGGAGACATGATTGATGAAATCTTGTCTAGAGTCGGTCAGAATTCCTCGGCACAACTATTTAAGGCGAGATCAGTTTGTAAGACATTCGAAGAACGTTCCAAGAATGATTTGGTTTATAAAAGGCTTTCGTTCGGAAGATGGGGGATATCACATTGGGAAATCCATAAGTTACGATGTGTTTACTTTGACGCATATATTGCGGGGAACCCAAATGCTATTTTACGCAACGGGTTAAGAAATTATTTTGACTCAGTATATCCAAATATAGGACTTCGTGATTTAGAAAAAGCGGCTAACATGCAACATAAAGAAGCATGTTATGCTTACGGGTTAGTAATGTTCGCTTCTCACCAAAGTGAGAACAAGAACATCGGGCTACAACTATTAAACAAAACGTTCCCTCAAGTGACGGAGTCGGTAATTGGGGTAAGAAATGAGGTTTTTAGGTTATTACGAGACTGTTGGTCGTTACGTAACCCTCGTCCCTTTGACGACGTTACAACACGCTGTCTTATCAACGGCCATAACGGTTATGTTCCACAAGACCAAGGATGGGAAGTAATCCTAGTAAAACCAGAATGCATGACTTGTTTCTGGACGTATGAATTACGTGTCTTTATTGCCTTTGCTGAACGACTTGTGTACTAGCTAGAATTGTCTTCACAACTATGTTGTATCAAAGTTATTGTGTGCTATATTTCATGCTTTATGTAAAATAAGCGGTATTGTAAGTTTGTAAAATATTGTATGAAAGTTTGAACGCGAAATATTATTACAATCAGTTTTTCATATAGAATTGTAGTAGTTGAATTGTATATTAGCTACTAAGTATGAACTTAACGGGTAGGTACTACCCAAATTTAAACTTATAAAACGCTAATATGAAGAAAAAGCTTTTATAAATGAGTTCATATTATGCTACGAAATACTATTAACTACTCTTAATATTCTGTATGATTAACTTGTTCCATTTAACTATTTTGAAGGAAATGGCACCGACTACTCGACACACCGTGAATATGAATGAAGAGGAATTCCGTACTTTTCTAGCTTCAAACATAGCCGCAGTACAGGCTGCGCTATATACCAACAATAACCTTGGATCTGGCAGTACAGGAAATCGTGTAGGATGCACCTACAAAGAATTCACTGCCTGCAAACCTTTGGAATTTGATGGAACCGAAGGACCGATCGGATTGAAACGGTGGACCGAGAAGGTTGAATCGGTGTTTGCCATAAGTAAGTGTACTGAAGAGGACAAAGTGAAGTACGCTACGCATACCTTCACAGGTTCTGCGTTAACATGGTGGAATACCTATCTAGAGCAAGTGGGACAAGATGATGCGTACGCACTACCGTGGTCAGCATTCAAGCACTTGATGAACGAGAAGTACCGTCCCAGAACCGAGGTCAATAAGCTCAAGACAGAACTTAGAGGGTTACGAACCCAAGGATTTGATATTACCACGTATGAAAGACGATTCACAGAATTGTGCCTATTGTGTCCGGGAGCATTCGAAGATGAGGAAGAGAAGATCGACGCGTTTGTGAAAGGATTACCAGAAAGAATCCAAGAAGATATAAGTTCACACGAGCCCGCCTCCATACAACAGGCATGTAGAATGGCTCACAAACTAGTGAACCAGATTGAAGAAAGAATTAAAGAACAGACTGCTGAAGAGGCCAATGTGAAGCAAGTCAAAAGAAAGTGGGAGGAAAACGGTGATAAGAATCACCAATACAACAACAACAGCAATTACAACAATAATCGCAACAATTATCCCAACAATCGCAACATCAATCGCAACTACAACAAACGGCCCAACAACAACAACAACAACAACAACAGCAACTACAACAATCATCCCAACAACAATAATAACCGCAACAACAACAACAATCAGAAGCAGCTATGCCAAAGGTGTGAAAAGAATCACTCGGGGTTCTGCACTAAATTTTGCAACAAGTGTAAAAGAAATGGTCATAGCGCGGCGAAGTGTGAGGTCTACGGACCAGGGGTTAATAGAACGAAAGGAACAAATGGTATCGGAATGAGTAATGGCGGAGCAAGTAGTGTCGGAGCAAGTTATGCCAATGTAGTTTGTTATAAATGTGGAAAACCAGGCCACATTATTAGAAATTGCCCGAACCAGGAGAACACGAATGGACAAGGCCGTGGAAGAGTTTTCAATATTAATGCGGTAGAGGCACAGGAAGACCCGGAGCTTGTTACGGGTACGTTTCTTATTGACAATAAATCTGCTTACGTTTTATTTGATTCGGGTGCGGATAGAAGCTATATGAGTAGAGATTTTTGTGCTAAATTAAGTTGTCCATTGACGCCTTTGGATAGTAAATTTTTACTCGAATTAGCAAATGGTAAATTAATTTCAGCAGATAATATATGTCGGAATCGAGAAATTAAACTGGTTAGCGAAACATTTAAGATTGATTTGATACCAGTAGAGTTAGGGAGTTTTGATGTGATAATCGGTATGGACTGGTTGAAAGAAGTGAAAGCGGAGATCGTTTGTTACAAAAATGCAATTCGCATTATACGAGAAAAAGGAAAACCCTTAATGGTGTACGGAGAAAAGGGCAACACGAAGCTACATCTTATTAGTAATTTGAAGGCACAAAAACTAATAAGAAAAGGTTGCTATGCTGTTCTAGCACACGTCGAGAAAGTACAAACTGAAGAAAAGAGCATCAATGATGTTCCCATTGCAAAAGAATTTCCCGATGTATTTCCGAAAGAATTACCGGGATTACCCCCACATCGATCCGTTGAATTTCAAATAGATCTTGTACCAGGAGCTGCACCAATAGCTCGTGCTCCTTACAGACTCGCACCCAGCGAGATGAAAGAACTGCAAAGCCAATTACAAGAACTTTTAGAGCGTGGTTTCATTCGACCAAGCACATCACCGTGGGGAGCTCCTGTTTTGTTTGTCAAGAAGAAAGATGGTACATTCAGGTTGTGTATCGACTACCGAGAGTTGAACAAACTTACCATCAAGAACCGCTACCCACTACCGAGAATCGATGACTTATTTGATCAACTACAAGGCTCGTCTGTTTATTCAAAGATTGACTTACGTTCCGGGTATCATCAAATGCGGGTGAAAGAAGATGATATTCCAAAGACTGCTTTCAGAACACGTTACGGTCATTACGAGTTTATGGTCATGCCGTTTGGTTTAACTAATGCACCAGCTGTGTTCATGGACCTAATGAACCGAGTGTGTGGACCATACCTTGACAAGTTTGTCATTGTTTTCATTGATGACATACTTATTTACTCAAAGAATGACCAAGAACACGGTGAACATTTGAGAAAGGTGTTAGAAGTATTGAGGAAGGAAGAATTGTACGCTAAGTTTTCAAAGTGTGCATTTTGGTTGGAAGAAGTTCAATTCCTCGGTCACATAGTGAACAAAGAAGGTATTAAGGTGGATCCGGCAAAGATAGAAACTGTTGAAAAGTGGGAAACCCCGAAAACTCCGAAACACATACGCCAGTTTTTAGGACTAGCTGGTTACTACAGAAGGTTCATCCAAGACTTTTCCAGAATAGCAAAACCCTTGACTGCATTAACGCATAAAGGGAAGAAATTTGAATGGAATGATGAACAAGAGAAAGCGTTTCAGTTATTGAAGAAAAAGCTAACTACGGCACCTATATTGTCATTGCCTGAAGGGAATGATGATTTTGTGATTTATTGTGACGCATCAAAGCAAGGTCTCGGTTGTGTATTAATGCAACGAACGAAGGTGATTGCTTATGCGTCTAGACAATTGAAGATTCACGAACAAAATTATACGACGCATGATTTGGAATTAGGCGCGGTTGTTTTTGCATTAAAGACTTGGAGGCACTACTTATATGGGGTCAAAAGTATTATATATACCGACCACAAAAGTCTTCAACACATATTTAATCAGAAACAACTGAATATGAGGCAGCGTAGGTGGATTGAATTATTGAATGATTACGACTTTGAGATTCGTTACCACCCGGGAAAGGCAAATGTGGTAGCCGATGCCTTGAGCAGGAAGGACAGAGAACCCATTCGAGTAAAATCTATGAATATAATGATTCATAATAACCTTACTACTCAAATAAAGGAGGCGCAACAAGGAGTTTTAAAAGAAGGAAATTTAAAGGATGAAATACCCAAAGGATCGGAGAAGCATCTTAATATTCAGGAAGACGGAACCCGGTATAGGGCTGAAAGGATTTGGGTACCAAGATTTGGAGATATGAGAGAAATGGTACTTAGAGAAGCTCATAAAACCAGATACTGAATACATCCTGGAACGGGGAAGATGTACAAGGATCTCAAGAAACATTTTTGGTGGCCGGGTATGAAAGCCGATGTTGCTAAATATGTAGGAGAATGTTTGACGTGTTCTAAGGTCAAAGCTGAGCATCAGAAACCATCAGGTCTACTTCAACAACCCGAAATCCCGGAATGGAAATGGGAAAACATTACCATGGATTTCATCACTAAATTGCCAAGGACTGCAAGTGGTTTTGATACTATTTGGGTAATAGTTGATCGTCTCACCAAATCAGCACACTTCCTACCAATAAGAGAAGATGACAAGATGGAGAAGTTAGCACGACTGTATTTGAAGGAAGTTGTCTCCAGACATGGAATACCAATCTCTATTATCTCTGATAGGGATGGCAGATTTATTTCAAGATTCTGGCAGACATTACAGCAAGCATTAGGAACTCGTCTAGACATGAGTACTGCCTATCATCCACAAACTGATGGGCAGAGCGAAAGGACGATACAAACGCTTGAAGACATGCTACGAGCATGTGTTATTGATTTCGGAAACAGTTGGGATCGACATCTACCGTTAGCAGAATTTTCCTACAACAACAGCTACCATTCAAGCATTGAGATGGCGCCGTTTGAAGCACTTTATGGTAGAAAGTGCAGGTCTCCGATTTGTTGGAGTGAAGTGGGGGATAGACAGATTACGGGTCCGGAGATTATACAAGAAACTACCGAGAAGATCATCCAAATTCAACAACGGTTGAAAACCGCCCAAAGTCGACAAAAGAGCTACGCTGACATTAAAAGAAAAGATATAGAATTTGAAATTGGAGAGATGGTCATGCTTAAAGTTGCACCTTGGAAAGGCGTTGTTCGATTTGGTAAACGAGGGAAATTAAATCCAAGGTATATTGGACCATTCAAGATTATTGATCGTGTCGGACCAGTAGCTTACCGACTTGAGTTACCTCAACAACTCGCGGCTGTACATAACACTTTCCACGTCTCGAATTTGAAGAAATGTTTTGCTAAAGAAGATCTCACTATTCCGTTAGATGAAATCCAAATCAATGAAAAACTCCAATTCATCGAAGAACCCGTCGAAATAATGGATCGTGAGGTTAAAAGACTTAAGCAAAACAAGATACCAATTGTTAAGGTTCGATGGAATGCTCATAGAGGACCCGAGTTCACCTGGGAGCGTGAAGATCAGATGAAGAAGAAATACCCGCATCTATTTCCAGAAGATTCGTCAACACCTTCAACAGCTTAAAATTTCGGGACGAAATTTATTTAACGGGTAGGTACTGTAGTGACCCGAACTTTTCCATGTTTATATATATTAATTGAGATTGATATTTACATGATTAAATGTTTCCAACATGTTAAGCAATCAAACTTGTTAAGACTTGATTAATTGAAATATGTTTCATATAGACAATTGACCACCCAAGTTGACCGGCGATTCACGAACGTTAAAACTTGTAAAAACGACTTGACGATATATATATGGATATACATATGGTTAACATGAGATTATGATAAGTAAGTATCTCCATAAGTATATTAACAATGAGTTATATACATATAAACAAGACTACTAACTTAAGGATTTCGAAACGAGACATATATGTAACGATTATCGTTGTAACGACATTTAAATGTATATATATCATATTAAGATATATTAATATATCATAATATCATGATAATATAATAATTTAACATCTCATTAGATATAATAAACAATGGGTTAACAACATTAATTGAGATCGTTAACTTAAAGGTTTCAAAACAACACTTACATGTAACGACTAACGATGACTTAACGACTCCGTTAAAATGTATATACATGTAGTGTATTTAGATGTATTAAAATACTTTTGGAAGACTTCAAGACATATATCAAAACACTCATACTTAACGAAAATGGTTACAGTTACTTTCCCATTCTTTTCTTTCATCAAGAATTCTAGTCGTATTCTTACCCGTATTATACACAGCTTCAAAACGTACTTACTATGGGTATATACCAATAGGAACTAGCATGGGATTCCACTCTTGATTATGTCATGTATGACTAATCAATTTTAACTTCTACCATGAGCTAGTCAACTAACTAGAACTCCTTTTAACCCCACTCACCACTCACCAATTAACACTCATCATTCACTCCATTTCACTTCCAAATCTCTTTCTAATTCTCTCTCAACACACCCACACTATTATGAACGTATTTTTCCAGTAGTTAATCATCATCTTCATCAAAAATCACTTCAAGAATCAAGCTATAATCATCATAGGAAGAACACTTCAAGAATACTTCAAAAATCCCTTCAAGTTTACTAATTTACTTCCAAGCTTTCTAATCCATTCTAAGTAATCATCTAAGATCAAGAAACCTTTGTTATATACAGTAGGTTATCTTTCTTATTCAAGGTAATATTCATATTCAAACTTTGATTCAATTTCTATAACTATAAACTATCTTAATTCGAGCAAAAATCTTACTTGAACTTGTTTTTGTGTCATGATCCTACTTCAAGAACTTTCAAGCCATCCAAGATCCTTTGAAGCTAGATCATTTCTTGTCACTTCCAGTAGGTTTACCTACTAAACTTGAGGTAGTAATGATGTTCATAACATCATTCGATTCATATATATAAAACTATCTTATTCGAAGGTTTAAACTCGTAATCACTAGAACATAGTTTAGTTAATTCTAAACTTGTTCGCAAACAAAAGTTAATCCTTCTAACTTGACTTTTAAAATTAACTAAACACATGTTCTATATCTATATGATATGCTAACTTAATGATTTAAAACCTGGAAACACGAAAAACACCGTAAAACCGGATTTACGCCGTCGTAGTAACACCGCGGGCTGTTTTGGGTTAGTTAATTAAAAACTATGATAAACTTTGATTTAAAAGTTGTTATTCTGAGAAAATGATTTTTATTATGAACATGAAACTATATCCAAAAATTATGGTTAAACTCAAAGTGGAAGTATGTTTTCTAAAATGGTCATCTAGACGTCGTTCTTTCGACTGAAATGACTACCTTTACAAAAACGACTTGTAACTTATTTTTCCGACTATAAACCTATACTTTTTCTGTTTAGATTCATAAAATACAGTTCAATATGAAACCATAGCAATTTGATTCATTCAAAACGGATTTAAAATGAAGAAGTTATGGGTAAAACAAGATTGGATAATTTTTCTCATTTTAGCTACGTGAAAATTGGTAACAAATCTATTCCAACCATAACTTAATCAACTTGTATTGTATATTATGTAATCTTGAGATACCATAGACACGTATACAATGTTTCGACCTATCATGTCGACACATCTATATATATTCCGGAACAACCATAGACACTCTATATGTGAATGTTGGAGTTAGCTATACAGGGTTGAGGTTGATTCTAAAATATATATAGTTTGAGTTGTGATCAATACTGAGATACGTATACACTGGGTCGTGGATTGATTCAAGATAATATTTATTGATTTATTTCTGTACATCTAACTGTGGACAACTAGTTGTAGGTTACTAACGAGGACAGCTGACTTAATAAACTTAAAACATCAAAATATATTAAAAGTGTTGTAAATATATTTTGAACATACTTTAATATATATGTATATATTGTTATAGGTTCGTGAATCAACAGTGGCCAAGTCTTACTTCTCGACGAAGTAAAAATCTGTGAAAGTGAGTTATAGTCCCACTTTTAAAATCTAATATTTTTGGGATGAGAATACATGCAGGTTTTATAAATGATTTACAAAATAGACACAAGTACGTGAAACTACATTCTATGGTTGAATTATCGAAATCGAATATGCCCCTTTTTATTAAGTCTGGTAATCTAAGAATTAGGGAACAGACACCCTAATTGACGCGAATCCTAAAGATAGATCTATTGGGCTTAACAAACCCCATCCAAAGTACCGGATGCTTTAGTACTTCGAAATTTATATCATATCCGAAGGGTGTCCCGGAATGATGGGGATATTCTTATATATGCATCTTGTTAATGTCGGTTACCAGGTGTTCACCATATGAATGATTTTTATCTCTATGTATGGGATGTGTATTGAAATATGAAATCTTGTGGTCTATTGTTACGATTTGATATATATAGGTTAAACCTATAACTCACCAACATTTTTGTTGACGTTTAAAGCATGTTTATTCTCAGGTGAATATTAAGAGCTTCCGCTGTTGCATACTAAAATAAGGACAAGATTTGGAGTCCATGTTTGTATGATATTGTGTAAAAACTGCATTTAAGAAACTGATTTCGATGTAACATATTTGTATTGTAAACCATTATGTAATGGTCGTGTGTAAACAGGATATTTTAGATTATCATTATTTGATAATCTACGTAAAGCTTTTTAAACCTTTATTTATGAAATAAAGGTTATGGTTTGTTTTAAAAATGAATGCAGTCTTTGAAAAACGTCTCATATAGAGGTCAAAACCTCGCAACGAAATCAATTAATATGGAACGTTTTTAATCAATAAGAACGGGACATTTCACCTACGTACCTTGGGTTCAGTTTACCCCTTTTGCCGAAACGTATTACACCTTTCCATGGTGACACTTTTAACATAACCATGTCACCGATCTGAAACTCTAATGGTTTCCTTCGAACATCGGCGTAGCTCTTTTGGCGACTACGGGCTGTTTTCAATCTCTCCTTGATTTGTACTATCTTTTCAGTAGTTTCATGTATGATCTCGGGACCAGTTAATTGTCGATCTCCTACTTCATTCCAACAGATAGGAGATCTACACTTCCTTCCGTACAATGCTTCGAATGGCGCAGCTTTAATGCTCGCATGATAACTATTATTATACGAGAATTCTGCTAATGGTAAATATTTATCCCATCCGTTTCCAAAATCGATCACACATGCCCTGAGCATGTCTTCAGGAGTCTGAATTGTTCTTTCACTCTGCCCGTCGGTTTGCGGATGATATGCGGTGCTCATATCCAAACGAGTTCCTAGGGCCTCCTGTAGTGATTGCCAGAACTTTGAGGTAAATCTACTATCACGATCAGATATAATGGAAATAGGTATTCCATGCCTTGAAACAATTTCCTTTATATACAATCGTAATAGTTTCTCCATTCTATCCGTTTCCTTCATAGGCAAGAAATGTGCAGACTTGGTGAGACGATCAACAATCACCCAAATGGTGTCGTATCCCCAGGCAGTCTTTGGTAACTTCGTGATGAAATCCATGGTAATACCGTCCCATTTCCATTCTGGAATTTCTGGTTGTTGAAGTAACCCTGACGGCTTCTGGTGTTCTGCTTTGACTTTGGAACAAGTTAAACATTCCCCAACATATGTTGCAACGTCTGTCTTGAAATTAGGCCACCAATAATGCGTCTTAAGATCTTGGTACATCTTTCCAACTCCAGGATGTATCGAATATCTTGTCTTATGTGCCTCGTTCAATATCAACTTCCTTAATCCACCCAACTTCGGTACCCAAATACGATTTGCAAAATATCGAATTCCATCTTCCCGCATAACGAGTTGCTTCCCATACTTCTTCATTATTTCATTTCCTATATTTTCTTTAGTAAGTGCTTCTCGTTGAACTTCTTTGATTTGTGAGTTGAGATTCATGCGAATTTTTATGTTCATCGCTCGTACTCGAATTGGTTCTCGTTCCTTTTTGCTTAGAGCGTCGGCCACCACGTTCGCTTTCCCGGGATGATAACGAATTTCACAATCATAGTCATTTATTAACTCAACCCACCTACGTTGCCTCATGTTCAGCTGTTTTTGATCAAAAATATGTTGAAGGCTTTTATGATCAGTAAACACAGTGCATTTAACCCCATACAAGTAGTGTCTCCATATCTTCAATGCAAACACGACTGCTCCCAGTTCTAGATCATGCGTCGTATAATTCCGCTCGTGAATCTTTAATTGTCGGGATGCGTATGCAATAACTTTCTTTCGTTGCATAAGAACACAACCAAAACCTTGTCGCGAAGCGTCACAATATATTTCAAAATCATCGTTCCCTTCAGGTAACGATAAAATAGGCGCCGTAGTTAACTTCTTCTTCAGTAATTGAAATGCGTTCTCCTGCTCCGAGGTCCATTCGTATTTCTTCCCTTTTTGCGTTAATGCTGTCAACGGCTTAGCTATTCGGGAAAAATCTTGAATAAACCTTCTATAATAACCGGCTAAACCCAAAAATTGGCGTATCTGCATTGGTGTTTTAGGAGTCTCCCATTTTTCAATGGCTTCAATTTTTGCTGGATCAACCTGAATTCCTTTGCTACTAACAACGTGGCCAAGAAATTGCACTTCTTTCAACCAGAAAGCACACTTAGAAAATTTAGCGTATAGCTGTTCTTTTCTCAACAACTCTAATATCAACCTTAAATGCTGCTCATGCTCTTGCTCACTCTTGGAATAGATAAGAATGTCATCAATGAAAACGATAACAAACTTATCTAAATACGGACTACAAACTCGATTCATGAGGTCCATGAATACAGCTGGCGCATTCGTCAATCCAAACGGCATGACCAAAAATTCCTAATGACCATAACGTGTCCGAAAAGCAGTTTTCGGAATGTCCTCTTCTTTGACACGTAGTTGATGATAGCCCGATCTTAGGTCGATTTTCGAATAAACACATGATCCCTGGAGTTGATCAAATAAGTCGTCAATTCTTGGTAGTGGATACCGATTTTTGATAGTTAACTTATTTAATTCACGATAATCTATACACATCCTAAAAGATCCATCTTTCTTTTTAACAAATAGAATCGGAGCTCCCCACGGTGAAGTACTTGGTCGTATGAATCCATGATCCAGTAATTCTTTTAACTGACTCTAAAGTTCTTTTAACTCGGACGGTGCAAGTCTATATGGAGCACGAGCCACTGGTGCGGCTCCTGGTACTAAATCTATTTGAAATTCTACAGATCTAAATGGAGGTAATCCCGGCAACTCTTCCGGAAAAACTTCAGGAAAATCTCTTGCCACAGGCACGTCGTTGATGCACTTCTCTTTTTCTTTCTTTTCGACTTTATTAACATGTGCTAAGATAGCATAGCACCCTTTCTTCAAGCACTTTTGAGCTTTCAAATAACTAATGAGTTTTAGCTTTGAGTTACCCTTCTCTCCATAAATCATCACCGGCATTCTATCCTTACAAGGAATGCGAATTGCCTTCTTGGCACACACAACTTCAGCTCCTACTTTGGACATCCAGTCCATGCCGACTATTACATCAAAACTTCCTAATTCTACGGCTATTAAGTCAATTTTAAATGTTTCTCCGGCTAAATTTATTTTACAATCACGACAAATTTTATCGGCTTTAATTAGTTTACCATTAGCTAACTCAATCATGTACTTAGCATCTAGAGGTAATGATGAACAATTCAATTTAGCGTAAAAGCCTCTACTCACGTAACTTCTATCGGCACCAGTATCAAATATAATAGATGCGGATAAGTTATTAATGGTAAACGTACCCGTAACAAGCTCCGGGTCTTCACACGCCTCTCTAGCATTAATAACAAATGCTCTTCCACGTGCAGATCCATTATTCTTCTCTGGATTCGGACACTGGCTCTTATAGTGACCTTGTTTTCCACACCCATAACAAGTAATGGTAGCCAAAGCAGTTCTATTTGCATTGGTGGCAGGAGTCTTGGTACCATTTGTATTTGTAACGAGAGCCCTACAATCTTCAGCAAGATGACCCTTTCGATTACATTTGTTGCATACCACATTACAGTAGCCAGAGTGATGTTTGTGGCATCGGTTGCATAAAGGATTTTGTCCTTTGTAACCAAAGCTTGAACCACTACCTGCACCTTGTATGGTTTCTTGTTTCTTAAAAGATTGTTGTTGGTTACCTCGATCATAATTTCCATTCCACTTTCTTTTGTTACCTGATACCTTCACATCAGTATTGGATGCTTTCTTATCCATGATGACCTGATCCATTAGCTCGTTTGCCATGGTTATAGCTTCATGAATTGTCTTAGGTTTCGATGCTGTAACGTTTGCCTTGACCTTTTTGGGCAAACCATCTTTGTACATTTCAATCTTCCGTTCTTCGGTTGGAACCAATTCAGGACATAGCAAAACTAATTCCATGAATCGCTGATTGTAGTTGGTGATTTCAGTACCAACAACCTTCAGGCTTCGTAATTCATCTTCCAACTTCCTAACCTCGTTCCTTGGACAATATTCGTTGATTAACATTGTTTTGAATTCTTCCCACGGAGTATCATAAGCTACATCTCCTCCTACAGCCTTCACATAATTTTTCCACCACGTGAGTGCACTATCTTGTAAAGTGCACGATGCATACTTGGTCATGTCCTTTTCAACACAACCACTGATTTTAAACACAGTCTCCATCTTTTCTATCCACCGGGTTAAACCGATCGGTCCTTCTGTTCCACTGAATGATGAGGGCTTGCAAGCTTGAAAAGTTTTGTAAGTGCACCCCACACGAGGATTTGGGTTAACTGCAGCACCTCTTGCAGCCTCGACCCATAATATTCTGTCGTTCACTCGCTGATTGATGAGTTCCTGGATTTCTTGTTCCGTCATTCGGTTCAATCGCGCCATATTCTTCTATAAGAATGAAAAGAAAATAATTATTCACATGGAATATTATAGATGTAGTGTATATTTACAGTACATTATAGCTTATTAATAATATGAACCAGGTATTATTATAAAAGCCTTTTCTTCTTATTAGCGTTTTATAATTATATCTAGGGTAGTACCTACCCGTTAATGTCCATACTTAATAGCTTAGTACAGAATCAATTACTACCATCTAAATAATACTTAACCATGGAAAATTATTGCATTTCACACTTCACTATTTTACATATGCTTATCTTACATCGAACATTAAACAAACCACACTAATAATATTATACAAAACATTATATGATCCCATGGTTTAATACGGCAGGGCATCGTTTGGTCTATTTTCTAGGACGTTTAGGTTCAAAGAATCGCTTAACGCTTATCCTGGCTGTCTGCCTATATTTTGGCTGTGGGACTAAAGAACTGGATGCTGGGATAGAACGAATAGGAATAGCGGGAATAGGGGTGGTAGTGTCTAGTGGAGTTGGTGCCACATCATCCTTACTAAACTCGGGATTTGAATTTTCTAATTCATTAGCCTTTCGTTTCTTTCCTAGTTCGAACTCGTCTTTTGTAATTTCCTGTATTTCTTCCTCGGGTTCACTTTCCTCCTCGGGTTCACTTTCCTCCTCGGGTTCACTTTCCGGGTTCTCTATAGTCGGTTCATCCGGAATTTGTGAGTCTTCCCCAAAGATATTATTTTCGTCATCGGATAGGTTAATGACTGGAACACCATCTAAAGATTCTGGTTCGGAGTCGCTGAACGTGATGATAAGTTTTGAGCCCGACATCTATCACACAACAACTAACCCATTAGTACTACATAATATTTACATATAAATTTTAACCAACAATGATAAGCAATGGTTTTTAAATCAAACCCGGTCAAAGTCCAGACTTACTAATGTATCCTAACGACTTATCAGTTAGACACACTAATGCAAACCTGGTTCGCTAAGACCACCGCTCTGATACCACATGTCATAACCCGTCCTTAACCATAAGAACGTGTTAGTTAACGTATGATTTCATTGCGAGGTATTGACCTCTATATGCGACATTTTTTTAAAGAAAAACTGCATATATTATACATTACAAACCATGATCCTTATTTTTGATACAAGCTTTGGACAAAATAAAGATGATTATCGTTTAGCGATAATCTTCGACTTACAAACTTTACAAATGATAATAACAACCCGATTTCTAGCATATTTTACAACACAAGTTCTTGGATATGCAGTCTTATTTTTGAAACAAATATGCGTACGCAAGATCCTGCTTAGATTCAACATGATGCAGCGGAAGCTTCTAATTATCACCTGAGAATAGACATGTTTAAAACGTCAACATAAAGTTGGTGAGATATAGGTTTAATGCCGGCAGCGATATAAATATAGACCACAAGATTTCATATATAAACATTTTAATAAAAATATTCTAAGTGGTTGAGCACTTGGTAACCATACTTAACATTTAATCACGTCGCATATTCCCTTTATTATGAAATCTTACTACATCGTACCAAGTGTAGTCACAAAACGAAGTACTGTGCAACCGTTGAATACTGGTCGTCCAGTCCGGTTGGGGTTGTCAGGCCCGATAGATCTATCAACAGGATTCGCGTTTACAATACCACTGTAAATAACAGTTACCAAGCTACAGGGAAGTATGCCAGTGGTACAACTCAACGTAGAATATATTTTTCAGTTACTTGTGTCCATATCGTAAAACATAAAATACATGTATTCTCATCCCGAAATATTTAGAGTTTAAAAGTGGGACTATATACTCATTGTTGTCTTGAAGATATATATAATTTGACTTGGTCTCCGGTTGATATCACGAACCTATCCATATATAATATATCAATACCTTTTCTTTTTAAACAAACGTCACATATATATACTTGTTATACTTTTAATACTTTGAATAATTCCTTAGTCCGTAGTTAGCAGTTCGTTGTTAGTAATTCAATTTTAATGGTTCATTTTTAGATGTTTAATATACCCGCAATGAAATAAATAAAACCCCCTAACGAAATAAATAAAACCCCATCGTATATGTATTGGTCGAGATTAATCTTGACCCACGGTACCGGTGTTGTCAAATGACGTGTTGCGTACATAAAGTACCGGTGTTGTCAAATGACGTGTTGCGTACAAACATGGGATCTTATGATTAATCTTCTCGTGTTGTTTGCGGGTGATCCTGAACCATATAAAATTGAATTATAAGTACATATATATAAAATATCATGTTATCTTAGAAATATGTGATTTTATTTAATTTTTCCCAATTAATCCCGAAGTTAAACAAGTCTTAGATATCCGATCTCGTTTTGGTCATAGTTTCTTCGTTACAACTCCGTTTTCGTTGATTCAACTTGCCACTTCCTTGGATCGAGTCCCTCTTTAAGACTATGAACTGTAAATACCTTAGTTTGTATTCGAAATCATAGGTCATAGGTCAAACTTTAGTGAAACTTATGGAGTTGATCATTTTCCATCATGTAAACAACCTTAAATGATTATTTTTCTAAAAATACTTATACTTTGAGTTAAATCATGAAATTTTTATGTGTTAACATATTCATAGTAAATATCAATTTTCCAGAAAATAAGCCTCCAATTCAAAGTTCAAAATAGTTTTTAATTATCCAACCCAAAACAGCCCCCGGTTACACTCCGACACCGTAGATTCAGTTTTAAGGTGTTCTTTGAAAAACCAAGTGATACCTTGTTAAATTAGCATATATTTAAGTTATATTACAGGTCTTGAAGTATTTTAAAAGTTAAGTTAGAAGGATCTATTTAGTTTGCAAACAAGTTTGAAAACATTCAAACTATGTTCTTGTTGTTAAAATTTTATACCATAAAATAAGATAGCTATATATATATATGAATCGAATAAGGTTATGAACATAGATTCTACCTCAAGTTCCTTGGACAAGGTTGCTGTAAAAGAGGAGTAAAAATCTAGAACCAAAAGGGTGATGGAATTGGATGAAAGATTGGAAGTAAGTTTGTGTTCTTGGAAGGATTTCTTGAAGTGTTTTTGTATGGTTTTCTTATGGTGATTAAGTAAGGTTTTTGAAGCTAAATGATGGGGAAAATGCTTGGAGATGATCAAGTATGAAGTTAAGAGTATTTTGAGAGAGAAATGGAAGTGTAAGTATGAGAAAATGGGGTGAAGAAATGGTGTGCATGCATAAAAACATTTTTAGGTTATAAAGGAAAAAAAAGATACCTAACTTTGTTTTCTTGCTAAATAATTCATGCTACTTGACAAATGGTTGGTTCCACATGTTTCTTAATCATTTAAGGCTGCTAAGGAGCAGATTTTTATTGGTATATACCAATAGTAAATACATCTAGAAGCTGCGTATGATACGGGTACATATACTCTAGGTATACGTATAGAAATCTTTGAGGAAACGGAACGAGGATTCAAATATAGCTATCTTTTGTAAATATACTTATATTGTTTTATGTATGTAAGCCCTTTAAAAGTGATAAAATACATATCTATACGATGCATGTATAAGTAATATAGGTTATAAGTATTTACGTCGAAAAACATTACGTATAGTTATCGTTTTGAAAACTTAAGTTAGTAGTTTTAAAATATACTTATAACTTATTGTTATTAATACAAAATGAGATATTAAAACATTCTTAGATCATGTTAAATATGTATATATACATATATATACACAAACGTATAATTATCATATGTTATATAGTTCGTGATATCATCGGTCAAACTAGACGGTCAAACGTTGTGTAAACTCTTTTCGGAAATATAAATCTCGACAATTTGGATTGCTTATCATGTTGGTAAGGTTTAATTTATGTAAATATTAATCTTATAAGTATAGAACGATCGAAAAAGTGCGGGTCGTTACACATATAGACTTGCACCATCTGAGATGAAAGAGTTACAAAGCCAGTTACAAGAATTACTGGACCGTGGTTTCATTCGACCGAGCACTTCACCGTGGGGAGCTCCGATTTTATTCGTCAAGAAGAAAGACGGATCTTTCCGAATGTGTATAGATTATCGTGAATTAAATAAGTTAACTATCAAGAATCGGTATCCACTACCGAGAATTGATGACTTATTTGATCAATTGCAAGGATCATGTGTTTACTCGAAAATCGACCTAAGGTCGGGCTATCATCAACTACGCGTCAAAGAAGAAGATATTCCGAAAACTGCTTTTCGGACACGCTATGGTCATTATGAATTTTTGGTCATGCCGTTTGGGTTAACGAATGCGCCAGCTGTATTCATGGACCTCATGAATCGAGTTTGTAGTCCGTATTTAGATAAGTTTGTTATCGTTTTCATTGACGATATTCTTATCTATTCCAAGAGTGAGCAAGAGCATGAGCAGCATTTAAGATTGGTATTAGAATTGTTAAGAAAAGAACAATTATACGCCAAATTTTCTAATTGTGCGTTTTGGTTGAAAGAAGTGCAATTTCTTGGACATGTTGTTAGTAGCAAAGGAATTCAGGTTGACCCAGCTAAAATTGAGGCCATTGAAAAATGGGAGACTCCTAAGACACCAACGCAGGTACGCCAATTTTTGGGTTTAGCTGGTTATTATAGAAGGTTTATTCAAGATTTTTCTCGAATAGCTAAACCATTAACAGCGTTAACACAAAAAGGGAAGAAGTACGAATGGACTTCTGAGCAGGAAAGTGCATTTCAATTACTGAAGAAGAAGTTGACTATAGCACCTATTTTATCGTTACCTGAAGGGAACGATGATTTTGAGATATATTGTGACGCTTCGCGACAAGGTTTTGGTTGCGTCCTTATGCAACGGAAGAAAGTTATAGCATACGCATCCCGACAATTGAAGATTCATGAGCGGAATTATACGACGCATGATTTAGAATTGGGAGCAGTAGTGTTTGCATTGAAGATATGGAGACACTACTTATATGGGGTTAAATGTACTGTGTTTACCGATCATAAAAGCCTTCAACATATCTTCGATCAGAAATAGCTGAACATGAGGCAACGTAGGTGGGTCGAGCTGATAAACGACTATGATTGTGAGATTCGCTATCATCCTGGGAAAGCGAATGTAGTGGCCGACGCTCTAAGCAGAAAGGAACGGGAACCAATTCGAGTACGAGCAATGAACATAAAAATTCGCATGAATCTCAACTCACAAATCAAAGAGGCTCAACGAGAAGCTCTTACTAAAGAAAACATAGGAAATGAAATAATGAAGAAGTATGGGAAACAACTCGTTATACGGGAAGACGAAATTCGATATTTTGCAAACCGTATTTGGCTACCAAAGTTGGGTGGATTAAGGAAGTTGATATTGAATGAGGCACATAAGACAAGATACTCGATACATCCTGGAGTTGGAAAGATGTATCAAGATCTTAAGACGCATTATTGGTGGCCTAATTTGAAGACAGACGTTGCAACGTATGTTGGGGAATGTTTAACTTGTTCCAAAGTTAAAGCAGAACACCAGAAGCCGTCAGGGTTACTTCAATAACCAGAAATCCCAGAATGGAAATGGGACGGTATTACCATGGATTTCATCACAAAGTTACCTAAGACTGCCTGGGGTTATGACACCATTTGGGTAATAGTTGATCGTCTCACCAAATCTGCACATTTCTTGCCTATAAAGGAAACGGATAGAATGGAGAAACTATTACGATTATACATAAAGGAAATTGTTTCAAGGCATGGAATACCTATTTCCATTATATCCGATCGTGATAGTAGATTTACATCAAAGTTTTGGCAATCACTACAGGAGGCCCTGGGAACTCGTTTGGATATGAGCACCGCATATCATCCACAAACTGATGGGCAGAGTGAAAGAACAATTCAGACTCTTGAAGACATGCTCAGGGCATGTGTGATCGATTTTGGAAACGGATGGGATAAATATCTACCATTAGCAGAATTCTCGTATAATAACAGTTATCATGCGAGCATTAAAGCTGCACCATTCGAAGCACTGTATGGAAGGAAGTGTAGATCCCCTATCTGTTGGAATGAAGTAGGGGATCGACAATTAACTGGTCCCGAGATCATACACGAAACGACTGAGAAGATAGTACAAATCAAGGAGAGATTGAAAACAGCCCGTAGTCGCCAAAAGAGCTACGCCGATGTCCGAAGGAAACCATTAGAGTTTCAGATCGGTGACATGGTTATGTTAAAGGTGTCACCTTGGAAAGGTGTAATACGTTTTGGAAAAAGAGGTAAACTGAACGCAAGGTATGTAGGCCCGTTCAAGATCATCGAACGCATTGGATCGGTAGCTTATCGACTCGAATTACCACAACAACTCGCCGGAGTACATAATACATTTCACGTTTCAAACCTTAAGAAGTGTCTTGCAAAGGAAGACCTCACCATTCCTCTTGAAGAAATCCAAGTCGACGAGAAACTACAATTCATAGAAGAACTAGTCGAAATCATGGACCGTGAAGTTAAACAACTCAAGCAGAGCAACATACCAATCGTTAAGGTTCGTTGAATGCTCGAAGGGGTCCCGAGTTTACTTGGGAACGAGAGGATCAGATGAAACAAAAGTACCCACATTTGTTTCCCGAGAACGCAAAATAGGTACAATTTTAAAATTTCGGGACGAAATTTATTTAACGGGTAGGTACTGTAACGACCCAGAATTTTCCGATCGTTTTATACTTATGAGATTAATATTTACACAAATTAAACCTTACCAACATGATAAGCAATTCAAACTGTTGAGACTTATATTTTTGAAAAGAGTTTTACACAACGTTTGACCGTCCAATTTGACCGATGATATCACGAACTATATAACACACGATAATTATACGATTATGTATATGTACATATCTATACATATTTAACATGATTTAAGGATGGTTTAACATTTCATTGTGAACTAACAACAATGAGTTATAAGTATACTTTGAGACCACTAACTTAAGTTTTCAAAACGATAACTATATGTAACGTTCTTTGACATATATACTTACAATCTATAATGTGTTGTGATTTATGTCACCAATATGATTTAAGTGTAATGGAATTAATTTGTAACCAAAATAATCTTGATAAATATCGAACAAGTTTGGGGAAGTGTGGAGTGCACACTTGTTTGAACTTATCTTGATTATGACGGGGGTTCGGAGGCAGCGCCGCCGATAAGCGGGGTCCAAGGGGTGGCAACCCCTGGCGGGGTCCAAGGGGCAGAGCCCCTGGCTGGGGTCGAGCTGCCAGGTCAGCTTGGAAATTTTTTTTTGGGCTAACATTGCTTTATTAAAAATGTCTTAAAATTTTATTTTTGGCCCGGTTGGACCCAAAATAAAAGCCCGATTTTGAGCTTCTTTTACCGTATCATACTCATCATCCATACGTATTTACTATTGGTAAATACACATCAAATCAATATCCTTATCAGCTTTAGATCTGCCCTAGATAAGAGGGAATCTTATTTGTAAGCTAGCATACATTATTACTCAAAAATTCAACACAATTATTTGTCCCTGTTCCCTCAACAACCAGACTGTCCTATAAGTATCACCATCACCTTGGTTTTTCATTTCATTCTTACAACCATCTTTCTCTAACCAAAAACACACTCTTAGGAACTCTAAGTGTTCTTCACAATCTCAGCAAATACTCATGAAGAACTAGCTTCATGAACAACCTATAATCATCATAAGAAAGTTTGATCAAGATTATTTTCTATCTTTTCCAGTAGCTTTATCCAAGTAACTTGAGGTAGTAACCTTATTCATAATCTTATTCAATTCATATTTATATAGCTATCTTATTTTGTGTTATAAAATTTTTAACAACAAGAACATAGTTTGAATGATTTCATACCTGTTCGCAAACTAAATAGATCCTTCTAATTTGATTTTTAAAACACTTCAAAACCTGTAATATATCATATTATGACAAAATCGGATTAATCATATCTTGGCTAATTAACATAATATTTAATATATATTTACTAATGATTTGATTTTATATATTCCAGGGCCACCCGTAAACAACACGAGAAGATTAATCATAAGACCTCATGATTGTACGCAACACGTCATCTGACAACACGGTACTTTATGTACGCAACACGTCATTTGACAACATGGTACCATGGGTTGAGATTAATTCTGATCAATACGAATACGATGGGGTCTTTATTTATTTTATTGAGCAACTAATTGTGGACCATTAACAACAGACTGCTAACTACGGACTAAGAAAATATTAAAAGTATTATAAGTATATATATATATATATATATATATATATATATATATATATATATATATATATATATATATATATATATATATATATGTATATATGTAACGATTACTTGAAAATAAAATATGTTGATATATTATATATATGGTTAGGTTCGTGCTATCTATCGGAGACCAAGTCGTGATAAATACCTTCAAGGCAAAAGTGAGTATATAGTCCCACTTTTAAACTCTAAATATTTCGGGATGAGAATACATGCATTTTATGATTTACGTTATGGACACAAGTGATTAAAAATATATATTCTACGTTGAGTTGTACCACTGGCATACTTCCCTGTAACTTGGTAACTACTATTTACATGAGGTATTGTAAACGCGAATCTTGTTGATAGATCTATCGGGCCTGACAACCCCAACCGGACTGGACGACCAGTATTCAACGGTTGCACAGTACTTCATTTCGGTAACTACACTTGGTACGGTGTAGTAAGATTTCATAATAAAGGGAATATGCGACGTTGATTAAATGTTAAGTATGGTTATCAAGTGCTCAACAACTTAGAATATTTTTATTAAAACGTTTATATATGAAATCTTGTGGTCTATATTTATAACGCTGCCGGCATTAAACCTATATCTCACCAACTTTATGTTGACGTTTTAAGCATGTTTATTCTCAGGTGATAACTAAAAGCTTCCGCTGCAACATGCTGAATTTAAGCAAGATCTTGAGTATGCATATTTGTGTCAAAAATAAAACTGCATATCGGAGGATTTGTAATGTAAAATATGTTGGAGGTCGTATTGTTATTATCACATGTAAAGTTTGTAAGTCTAAGATTATCGCTAAACGATAATCATTATTAAGTTGTTTAAACCTTGTATTTGTAATAAAAGCTATGGTTTGTATTGTAAAAACGAATGCAGTTTTTGAAAAATGTCGCATATAGAGGTCAATACCTCGCGATGAAATCATATGTTATTGTATTCGTCCTTATGGTTAAGGTCGGGTTATGACAACGTTTAAAGCATGTTTATTCTCAGGTGATTATTAAGAGCTTCCGCTGTTGCATGCTAATATATGGACAAGATTTGGTGTCAGCATGCTTGTATAATATTGTTTAAAACTGCATTCGAGATTTATTTTGTTGTAACATATTAATATTGTAAACCAATATGTATTGGTAGTGTGTAAGTGTGATATTTTTAGATTATCATTTCTGGATAATCTAGGTGATGTCTATTTAACCTTGTCGATAAAATAAAGGTTATGGTTTGTTTTAAAAACGAGTGCAGTCTTTGAAAAACGTCTCATATAGAGGTCAAAACCTCGCAATGAAATCAATTAATATGGAACGATTATAATCGATATGAACGGGACATTTCAGTTGACATCCGAGTGTTGGTCTTAGAGAACCAGAATTTTTGCATTAGTGTGTCTTACCGAGTTTGTTAGGATGCATTATTGAGTCTGGACTTCGACCGTGTTTTTCTTCAAAAATGATTGCTTAACATTTTTTTGTTGGAAACTATATATTATTAACATGTAAATATATTAATCTCTTAACGTGTTTGATATTGTGTGATAGATGTCTACCTCTAGTACAAATCCCATCGACTCACTTAATAATAATGAAGAGTTGAATATACTTTGGGAAGATTCACAAATTCCCGAAGAGGAATCGGAAGAGGAGGAACCGGAAGAGGAGGAACCGGAAGAAGAGGACCAGAAGAGGAGGAACCGGAAGAGGAGGATCCGGAAGAAGAAGAGGTTCCGGAGGGAGAAATATTGATACCTACAGTAAATCGATTAAATAAAAGAAAATCCTCAACCTACGGACCAAAGTTAAAAATGGTCAATGGTGTTTCCGCCGAGGAAGCAAAATATTGGGAAGATTACCAATTTTCCGATGAATCGGATCCCAATGAGGATTCCGATGATGTTATAAAAATTACCTCGACCCAATTTAATAAAGCAAAAGAAAATAATAAGGGAAAAGGTATAAAAATAGAGAAACCTGATTCCAACCCCGATGAGCTTTATATGTATCGGCAACCTCCGTATTTCCTAAATTGTAACAATAACCCGGGAACCTCTAAACCACTAGGTTTTTCTAAACCATTGTGGAAAATGACGGCTCGTATTAGAGGAACACCATATATCCCTAGAAAATTAGGAAAATGAACCAAGTCCGAAGAAGAAGAAACCAGTGATTCAGATTAAGGAGTTGTAATCATGTTGTGTATTATATGTATTGTAGTGTGCTTGTACTTTTATGTTCTATGTAAAAATTGCTTTTATTGTTTATTAATTATCTTTTATGAATCTAATCCTTGTCTATTTTACAGTATAAAAACAAAATGGACGTTAAGGGTAGACAACCGAATATTTTAGAAGACCTACCAGAGGATATGATTGAGGAAATCTTGTCTAGAGTTGGTCAGAATTCATCAGCACAATTAGTTATGGCAAAATTAACTTGTCAAACATTTGAAAGACTTTCCAGAAATGCCTTAGTTTATAAAAGGCTTTCCTTTGATAGGTGGGGTATATCGCATTGGGGAGACCGTAAGTTACGCCGTGTTTTCTTTAAAGCGTTAAATGCGTGGAGCCCAAATGCAATTTTACGCTACCGGTTAAGAACCTTGATAATGCTAAAAATGAACATATATTTCATAGCATTATTCCTCAAGAAAGACAAGCTTTTAGTTGCAATTGTCCTATTTACAAGTGATATTCGGTTAAATAATAAAAGGTGAAGACAAAAGATAGATTCGACGAATTGATGACGCAAACGACCAAAAAGCTCAAAAGTACAAAATACAATCAAAGAGGTTCCAATTATTGATAAGAAACGTCTCGAAATTACAAGAGTACAAGATTCAAAACGCAAAGTACAAGATATTAAATTGTACGCAAGGAAGTTCGAAAATCCGGAACCGGGACCTGAGTCAACTCTCAACGCTCGACGCAACGGACTAAAAATTACAAGTTAACTATGTATATAAATATAATATAATATATAATTAATTATATAAATTATATATATGTTATATTTATATATTAAAACCGTCGGCAGACTAGGATCCAAACTTGTGTGAGCTGGATTTACAAACTCCGCGACTTGCGGAGTTTGAAGAACACAAATACCGCGACTCTCGGAGATACCTTGGACAAAAATGCCTATAAAAGCTAACGCATTTTGATCGTTTTAAACATCCATATATCATATCTCTCTATATATGTAAACGTATATATATATATATATATATATATAATTTATATTTTAATTTTAATTTTAATTTTAATTTCTAATAATAAGGGTATGTTAGCGAATGTTGTAAGGGTGTAAGTCGAAATTCTGTCCGTGTAACGCTACGCTATTTTTAATCATTGTAAGTTATGTTTAACCTTTTTACATTAATGTCTCGTAGCTAAATTATTATTATGCTTATTTAAATCGAAGTAATCATGATGTTGGGCTAATTACTAAAATTGGGTAATTGGGCTTTGTACCATAATTGGGGTTTAGACAAAAGAACGACACTTGTGGAAATTAGACTATGGGCTATTAATGGGCTTTATATTTGTTTAACTAAATGATAGTTTGTTAATTTTAATATAAAGATTTACAATTGGACGTCCCTATAAATAACCATATATCCTCGATCAGACACGATGGGCGGGGTATTTATATGTACGAATAATCATTCATTTAACCGGACACGGGAATGGATTAATAGTCTATGGAATTATTAAAACAGGGGTGAAATTATGTACAAGGACACTTGGCATAATTGATAACAAAGTATTAAAACCTTGGGTTACACACAGTCGATATCCTGGTGTAATTATTAAACAAAGTATTAAAACCTTGTTACAGTTTAAGTCCCCAATTAGTTGGAATATTTGACTTCGGGTATAAGGATAATTTGACGAGGATACTCGCACTTTATATTTATGACTGATGGACTGTTATGGACAAAAACCAGACGGACATATTAAATAATCCAGGACAAAGGACAATTAACCAATGGGCATAAAACTAAAATCAACACGTCAAACATCATGATTACGGAAGTTTAAATAAGCATAATTCTTTTATTTCATATTTAATTTCCTTTATTTTATATTTAATTGCACTTCTAATTATCGTACTTTTATTTATTGTTATTGTATTTAATTGCACTTTTAATTATCGTATTTTTAATTATCGCAAGTTTATTTTATCGCACTTTTATTTATCGCAATTTCATTATCGTTATTTACTTTACGCTTTAAATTAAGTCTTTTATTTATTTAATATTTTACATTAGGTTTTAACTGCGACTAAAGTTTAAAAATCGAAAAACCGGTCATTAAATGGTAAAAACCCCCTTTATAATAATAATATTACTTATATATATATTTGTATTTTTATAAAATAAAACTAATATAGCGTTAAGCTTTGTTTAAAGATTTTTCCCCGTGGAACGAACCGGACTTACTAAAAACTACACTATTGTACGATTAGGTACACTGCCTATAAGTGTTGTAGCAAGGTTTAAGTATATCCATTCTATAAATAAATAAATATCTTGTGTAAAATTGTATCATATTTAATAGTTTTTCCTATTAAAAATAAAGCTATTTTATATACACCTCTGCGCACATCAAGTATTTTTGGCGCCGCTGCCGGAGACTCAATTTCTTGCTTAAATGCCGGAAGCGCAACGCTATATAAAAAAAAGATTTTTATTTTTAGTTTACTTTTTTAAAAATACGTTTTTTTAAAAATACGTTTTAAATATTCGAAAATATAAAAAGAAAAAGAAAAATATAAATATTTTTAAGAGTTTGTTAAATATTTAAGTTTTATAAAATTTCTGTATTTCTATTTTTATTTTAGTTTTTAAAACATAAGGTTTTATTTAATTTATATAAGTATTTTATTTAAATATTAAAACAGAAAAATAAAAAATATAAATAAAAAAAATATATTAAAAACCGAACGATTTTGGCCTGCACCTCATTTGAAAATTCAATCACCACGACTCGCGGAGTTTTTTGGTACGTGGCACCGCGACTCGCGGAGCCACCCTGACACGCGTGTCCAGCAACCCTAATCAGCATTAATTACGGAGTTTAATTATATTATTTTTACTTTAACCCTAATTAGGTTATATATATTATATTATTTAGTTTAGTTTATTTATTATTTGTATTATTTAGTTTAATTAGTTTAATTAATTTATAAAATTAATAGTTTTATAAAATAAATAATATAAAAATAATATTTTTATAAAAATTGTACTTTTTACAACTTTTAGTTTATTTTTATATTTTGTCCCTTTTTATTCGTTTTTAGCGTAATTTTTGTATTTTTCGCTCATTTTTAGTTTTAAGATATAGTTTTTGCCATAGTTATTTTTACTTCTAGATTTTTAGGCTTTACCGTAAAATCCCTTAAGTGCTTTTTCTTTAGACTAAGATTTAGGTGCTTTAGAATTTTATGACGCCTTTTTAAGTTTTAGTACCTTTTTAAGTTATTGCCATTTGGAATATAGTTTTACTTGTAAGCTTTAATATTTTTAGACGCAACTTTTAATTCTTAGTTTTTAGTTTTTTTTTAGTTTCAACGCACTACTTTCTTATTTTTATTTTTCGACGCCTTTTACATATGTATCAATTATCACTCCAATTAGTAATCTCAATTTGCAATTTTAATTTTAAGTTAGCGATAGTAATAAGGTTGGGTTAGTCGAGTGTTTTAAAGTTTTATAAGTCACTCTTTTTCTTTCTTATTTTTCGACGCCTTTTATTTTTCAACCCTTTTCTTTTTCGACCTTTTCCGACGCGCTCTTTTTCTTTCTTATTTCTCGCAATTCTAGTTTTAGGACATAGATTTTTATTCTACTTCTTATCTAAATTTCTTAAAATTACGAAAATTTATTTTAAGTGGTTAAATTGATAGACATCAAAATTTTCTAGTTCGTAGTAATAGTTGGATTTGTACGTGGACCGGGTTATTGGAACCAAACAGTACTCAATTATATTGAGACCAAACGAATCCTGCCCCTCTGCTGCATCTTTTGGCTATTCGAAACGTGGGCAAAATCAGAAAAGTCTATTAATTGGATAACTTATATAATTTTTCTTTCCTTTTAAAAACTAATAGGATATTCAGTGAATGCACCGAGCAAGACGTTCACCACCTTTTGTACGTTCACCACCTGTAACTAGATCAAGATATTTAGCTAATATTATCGCCGTTGATTTTCCTTTAGAATCGTCATCCAGTCGACCAAGTACTCCAATTCAAATTTCCGATAATCCATTTTTTGAACCCGACCTCACAATTGAGAATCCGGAGAATATTCAGGGACAATTCGTAGATCCTGAACCATTAATTTTTCCTCCGGAACCACCAATCATTCAAACAGAGATTGTTGAGGAACGAACCATTAAATCAGAATCCTCTAGTGATTCCGATTCAACAAATTCAATCATGGAAAATCTGGAACCTTTAAGTATGGAAGACCGAATGAGAGCTAAACGCACTGGCCAAGGTCACGCAATTACTCATCCAGACATTAATGCGCCAGATTATGAAATCAAAGGACAAATTCTACACATGGTGACTAATCAATGCCAATTTAGTGGTGCGCCGAAGGAAGATCCAAATGAACATCTTCGTACCTTTAATAGGATCTGCACTCTATTTAAAATAAGAGAAGTTGAGGATGAACAGATATATCTCATGTTATTTCCCTGGACTTTAAAGGGAGAAGCCAAAGATTGGTTGGAATCGTTACCTAAAGGGGCGATTGATACATGAGACGTTTTAGTTGAAAAATTTCTTAAACAATTCTTTCCGGCATCTAAAGCCATAAGACTTCAAGGAGAAATTGTTACGTCCACACAGAAACCGAATGAAACTCTATATGAGGCGTGGACAAGATTTGGAAAGTTATTGAGAGGATGTCCGCAACATGGTTTAGACACCTGTCAAATAGTACAAATATTCTACCAAGGATGCGACATCACTACAAGGAAAGACATCGATATAGCAGCTGGTGGTTCTATTATGAAGAAAACCGAAACTGATGCTTATAAAATTATTGATAACACTGCTTCCCACTCACATGAGTGGCACCAAGAAAAAGATATCGTTAGATCATCTAATGCAGCTAGAGCCGATTCTAGCCATGACTTAGATTCCATTTCCGCAAAGATAGATGCTGTCGAGAGTCGAATGGAAAAGATGACTAAGGATATACACTCAATTCGAATTAGTTGTGAGCAGTGTGGAGGACCACATTTGACAAAAGATTGTCTCAGTATTGAACTAACAATGGAACAAAGAGAGAATATTTCATACATAAACCAAAGGCCTGGAAATAATTATCAGAATAACTATCAACCGCCAAGACCGATCTACAATCAAAACCAGAATTATAACTGAAATGTTCCATACAACAACCAACAAGGTCCTAGAAATCAACAAGTATCCAACAATACTTACAATCAGCAAAGACCTGATTTTCAAAACAAACCACCACAAACCGATGATAAAAAGCCAAATTTAGAAGATATGATGACGAAGCTAGTTGAATCTCAAACGCAGTTTTTCACATCTCAGAAACAAATTAATGAACAAAATGCTCAAGTATTTAGAAATCAACAAGCTTCTATTCAAAATTTGGAACAAGAAGTAAGTAACCTAGCAAGGTTAATAGGTGAAAGAAAATCGGGAAGTCTACCTAGTGATACAAATGCTAACCCCCGGAATGAAACAGCTAAAGCCATTACCACAAGAAGTGGTATTACACTTAAACTACCTGAAATACCTGTAATTTCTGATGAAGCTATTCCTACTCCACAAGAACCACAACCTGAACAAGATAAGGAAAAAGAACCGGTAGTTGAAAAAGTTAATGAAGATAACACAGTTAAAGCTAAACCTTATGTTAAACCATACCAACCACCACTTCCTTACCCGAGTAAAATGAAAAAAGAGAAACTTGAAACCGAGCAATCCAAATTCTTGGATATGTTTAAACAGATAGATGTAAATCTTCCTTTCATTGATGTGATTTCAGGAATGCCTAGATATGCTAAATTCTTGAAAGATCTTATCTCAAATAGAAAGAAAATGGATGAACTCTCGGCCGTTACTATGAATGCTAATTGTTCTGCAGTGCCGTTGAATAAGATACCAGAAAAATTATCTGATCCAGGAAGTTTCACAATTTCATGTTTTCTGGGTAGTCTTAGTTCAATAGAAGCATTGGCAGATTTAGGTGCTAGTATAAATTTAATGCAGTATTCACTATACACTAAACTAGACCTTGGAGAATTGAAACCAACACGAATAAGCATACAACTAGCCGATCGATCAATAAAATATCCTAGAGGGATAATGGAGAACATGCTAGTTAAAGTTGGTACTTTAGTATTTCCAGTAGATTTTGTTATTCTAGACATGGAAGAAGATTCTCAAGTTCCTCTCATATTAGGAAGACCATTCTTAAACACGGCTAAAGCAATGATAGACGTGTTTGGTAAGAAACTGACCCTAAGTATAGAGGATGAGAGTGTTACCTTTTCAGTTGATAGAGCAATGCAACAACCACAATCTGTAGATGATACATGTTATTATATTCAAACTATAGATTCACATGCAGAATTGTTAGAAGAATTTCCAGAATTACAAAGAACAGGAGAATGTTCTTTAGGAGAAGGAACTGAACCAATTGATGAAACTGAAATGTTAGCTACACTAATAGCTAATGGATATGAACCAACAACAGAAGAAATTCAAATGCTAAAAGAAGAAGACAGATATCGATACAAATCATCGATAGAAGAACCTCCGACATTAGAGTTAAAGCCACTTCCAAACCATTTGGAATACGCTTATTTACATGGTGAATCTGAATTACCTGTAATAATATCGTCTTCTTTTACTGAAAATGAGAAATCACAACTCATTTCTGTGTTGAAAGCTCATAAACCAGCCATTGCATGGAAAATTCATGATATTAAAGGAATAAGTCCTTCGTATTGCACACATAAAATCCTTATGGAAGAAGGTCATAAAACGTATGTGCAACGCCAACGAAGACTAAATCCTAATATGCAAGATGTTGTTAAAAAAGAAATTATTAAACTGCTAGATGCAGGTTTAATTTATCCAATTTCTGATAGTTCATGGGTAAGCCCAGTTCAATGCGTACCTAAGAAGGGTGGCATGACTGTCATTACAAATGAGAAAAATGAGCTTATTCCTACTAGGACTGTAACAGGATGGCGTGTGTATATTGATTATAGAAAATTAAATGACGCCACCAGAAAAGATCACTTTCCCTTACCTTTTATTGATCAAATGTTGGAAAGATTAGCCGGAAATAGTTACTATTGTTTTCTTGATGGTTTTTCCGGATACTTTCAAATTTCAATTGCACCCGAGGACCAAGAGAAAACCACATTCATGTGCCCTTATGGTACTTTTGCTTACAAACGCATGCCATTTGGACTTTGCAACGCCCCTGCAACCTTTCAAAGGTGCATGATGGCGATTTTTCACGACATGATAGAAGAATGCATGGAAGTTTTCATGGATGACTTTTCAGTCTTCGGTGATACATTTGAATCATGTTTAGTTAATCTGGAACGAATGCTTATTAGATGCGAATAATCAAATCTAGTACTTAATTGGGAGAAATGCCATTTCATGCTTAAAGAAGGCATCGTTCTTGGACATAAAATCTCAAAGGAAGGAATTAAAGTGGATAGAGCTAAAGTAGATGTAATTGCTAAACTTCTACATCCCACCAATGTTAGAGGAGTTAGGAGTTTTCTAGGGCATGCCGGTTTTTACCGACGTTTCATAAAAGATTTTTCTAAAATTGCCACTCCTATGAATAAACTCCTAGAAAAGGATGCTCCATTCATCTTTTCAGATGAATGCATTAAATCTTTTAATATTCTTAAAGAGAAACTCACTAATGCGCCGATCATGATAACACCAAATTGGAATTTACCGTTTGAACTTATGTGCGATGCAAGTGATTTTGCAATGGGAGCCGTTTTAGGACAAAGGATTGAAAAACGATTTCAACCTATTTATTACGCTAGTAAGACGTTACAAGGAGCACAAATGAATTACACAACTACTGAAAAAGAACTCCGTGCTATTGTCTTTGCTTTTGACAAATTTCGTTCATATCTCGTTCTAGCAAAAACGGTGGTCTATACTGACCATTCTGCTCTTAGATACCTATTTTCGAAACAAGATGCTAAACCAAGATTAATCCGTTGGATCTTACTATTACAAGAGTTTGATATTGAAATCCGAGATAAAAAGGGAGCAGAAAATCTCGCAGCCGATCATCTTTCTCGTCTTGAAAATCCTGAATTAGAAGTTCTAAATGAATCGGCTATACAAGACAACTTTCCTGATGAATATCTATTGAAGATAGATCATAATGAAATTCCATGGTTTGCAGACTATGCAAACTACTTAGTTTGTGGATTCCTTGAAAAAGGATTGTCATACTAAAAACGAAAGAAATTCTTTAGTGATATAAAACACTATTTCTGGGAAGATCCACATTTGTTTAAAAGTTGTCCCGATGGAATAATACGCCGATGTGTATTCGGAAATGAAGCTAGTAAAATTTTAAACCATTGTCACACAGGACCAACAGGAGGGCATTATGGGCCTCAACTAACAGCAAGAAAAGTTTATGATGCTGGATTCTATTGGCCTACAATTTACAAAGACGCACACCTTCTTTGCAAATCCTGTGATCCTTGTCAAAGGGCCGGAAAAATAAGTCAACGTGATGAAATGCCACAAAATGTCATTCAAGTATGTGAAGTATTTGACATTTGGGGTATTGACTTTATGGGTCCATTTCCAAAATCTCATAATAATCTCTACATTCTCGTTGCCATTGATTATGTATCTAAATGGGCGGAAGCACAAGCTCTTCCAACTAATGATGCACGAGTTGCAGTCAACTTTTTAAAATGTCTTTTTGCAAGGTTTGGAACAACGAAAGCTTTAATAAGTGATCGGGTTACTCATTTCTGTAATAATCAACTTGAGAAAGTTCTTAAAAGATATGGAGTAACTCATAAAATCTCCACTGCATATCATCCACAAACAAGTGGACAAATTAAAAATACCAACCGAGCTTTAAAACATATTCTAGAGAAAATCGTAGGATCAAATCCGAAGGAATGGTTCATTAAATTGGAGGATGCACTCTGGGCTTTTAGAACAGCCTACAAAACTCCAATTGGAACCACACCTTTTAGACTCGTTTATGGAAAAGCATGTCATCTTCCAGTAGAAATTGAACACAAAGCATTTTGGGCTTTGAAGACATGTAATCTTGATTTACATGAAGCTGGACGTCTACGGTTAAGTCAATTAAACGAATTAGAAGAATTAAGACATGAAGCATACGAAAATTCGTTAATCTATAAAGAAAGAACGAAGAAATGGCATGATAAAAGAATCAGAAGTTCAAAAGAATTTAAAGAAGGAGACAGAGTTCTTCTTTTCAATTCACGATTCAAGCTATTTCCTGGAAAATTGAAATCAAGATGGTCTGGACCATTCATAGTCAAAAGATTTTTCCCATACGGAACAGTAGAATTAATAAATTCAAATGGGATTGAATTTAAGGTTAATGGTCACAGAGTTAAACATTACATAGATAGTCCAATGGAAGTTGACAACGAAGTTAATCACAATTTCGATACCACAGCTAACTAAGTGTGGGGAAAATCAAGTCTTTAAAGGATAATATGTATTTCTGTTAGAGTTAGATTTTCTGTTTTCGTGTAGTTCTCGAAAATGGAACCCGAATGGTCTTTCCCTAGCAGACCCTAAAGAACTAGTCTTCTCCCCCCATTCTGAATTTTTATTTTTTTTAGGTTTTTATGAAATGAAGACTTCCTGTGAACTAAACCATGATCTAATGCTACACGCTTTGATTACTAAATGTAATAATGACACACTTCCAAGTGAACTGGTATCAGTAATCAGAGAAAAATTGGACGGAGTAAGAAAAGAATCCAGATGCGAAGATAATAAGTTACAAATTGGTAAAGGAAAATCAAAATCCGCAGCGAAAAGAAGAGCACGACACCTTGAAAGATGTCACAAATGCGGAAAATGGTTACACGAAGGTAAATGTTCAAATAATCAAACCTATTCAAATCCGAATTTGTTACTTTATGCAGAGATGGACCGTTCATATGTTTAGAAGAAAAAACATTAAATGCTCAAGGTTACGCCTATGTAGCCATGGAAAACCAATTAGTCCTACTATCTTATGAGTGGGCTAGAGCATAGCACTAAGAAATATATTTCACAGGTAAGTTTGTACAGTTTTTATTTTTATTTTTAACCTTTTGATAATAAACGCTAATTTGTTCGCTATAAAGTATTAAATTGGTATTCAATGAAATTAGGTCTTGCGACCGAAATTATTGATATCATACAAAAATTTATTACATCACTGCAAAATTTACCGTTTATTCTTAAGGTATAAATATCTTTAATTAATCAACTCAAAATATTTCAAAAATTCGTCATGAGTTAAATTAGGTCATGGAACCGAAATTACTTTACCGAAAAAAGGGGCGCATGTTTTTGATAATATTTGATTGATTAAAGTGGGATAAAAGCCAAAAATATTTTTAATTTTATTTTTACTTTGTTTTTAAAATTAATATTAAAATAATATTGTAAACTTGTTAAAATTAAATCAATATATTTAAAATTTTAAATATTTGGAAAATTAATATTTTTAATATAAGTTTGTATGTATAAAAACAAAAATATAATTTAAGTTTGTTGTGAATTTTTAATATTAATTTTGAATTTTATGCATTTTAAATTTAAGTTGTGTGAATTTAAAAACAAAAATTTACTTTATCTCATTAAGTTAAAAATACGATTTTTAAAATTCGTCGTGAGTTGAAGACTAGGTCTTTGAACCGAAATTGCTTTACCCGAGGGAGGGACGAGAATTTTTATTATCATTATTTTTAATCTTATTGATTTAAAGTATGCCAAAAATATTAAAAACCCAAAAATCTTTGCTTTTAAAACCGCACTTTAAATTGACAAATTTTAAAATTTTGTCGAGGGACGGACTAGGACATCGATCCGAAACGACCTCGTTCTAAATAACAAGGGAAACAAATTTTTAAAATTAATTAATATTTGTTTTATAAGTTAAAGATTTAAAAAAAAAATAAATAAACACCGCGACTCGCGGAGTTTGTAATGTGTAAACACCGTGACTCGCGGAGCTTTCAAAATCCAGAAAAAAATAAAAGGGATCGATCATATCAGTTTGCAACACCCACACCCAAAATACTGCGAAAAAACCCGAAAAAAACCTCCCAAATTCGAAATTTTTGGCCATTTTTCATCAAATCTTTCACAAAATCATGTTGAGAAGGATGCTATCAAGGAATTACTCAAGGAAAACGGTAATTTCTTCATCAAAACATCCTTTAATCCGAAAATTAGTGTTCTTGAACAAATTTATACCTAATTCGATTTTGATGCTTTTTAGTGTAATTATGCTTAAATTGCTTATGTATTATGCTTGTATAACCTAGATTGATGCTATTTAACATGATTAGAAGCCTTAAACTTCAAATTTTGAGTAATCTAGGGTTTGTGTTCTTGAGCAATTTGGGGCTTTTTGATATAAATAGGTTATGGCCGATTTTTGTCATGAATTATTGCTAAATTAAGTAGTGTAACATGTTTAGGTAGTTAAATGATCTAAACTTTGAGCCTAAACATGATTTTTGAGAATTAAAGTGGACTTTTTCAAGTCTAAAATTCACAAACTTGATTTTTGAGAGAAAATGCCATTTGAAACTTGTTTAATTGCTAATAATGATTATTTTGACATGTTATTTGAGTTGAATGCTTATGAACTTGGCGAACATTTTCGTATATGCTTATTTGAAAAAGTGTAGATTTGATAAAAATACGAAAATGAGCATAAGTTTGATATAAATTGAACATGTCATTGTAATTATTTTGATTGATGATTTTGCTGACACTAATGCATATTTGGATGCACAAAAATTGTGTTTGATGTGTTTTGCAGACTGAAAGGGGTGAATCTTCATCCCAAGCTCGCATTGCTCCTCCTGAGAATGCGGAACAACAGGATGTTGATAACTATTACAAACAAGATATACCTCATCCAGTTATGACATTTTCAGATATGCACGTGGAAGATTTGCACCCGAACTTGAGATTAGACAGACGTTAGATAGATTATCAAAAATACCAAAGGAGCTTGCACACTCTTCATTCTAAAGCTGTTGAAGTACCTAGGGTAATAGAATGGGAACCGTTAGAAGCCGTAGGATTGGGCGAACGGATTAGAGAATTACTTACACAGAGGTATGGTAATTCTACTTTTAACGATTGGGTACGATTATTCAACATGCGTAGACCTGTATATAAAGTATGGTGTGAAGAATTATTGTGTAGTATAGAAATAAATGATCGGGTAGCTAGTTTAACCGATCGAACTTTTATTAGATTTTTGTTAGAAGGTTCGATGCGCCACATGTCTCTACTAGACATGGCTCAGGCCTTACGTATATATACGCCTGAGGAGCTAGCATCTGCCGATTGTCAAGGGTTGATATTAAATGGTAGGAAGATTGATGAAAATTTTGATACGCATGGTGTATGGAGTCAAATGACTAGCCATCACCGATTTAAAGGGGGAAATTACTCTTATCTTGATATTGATAGAGCTGAATTAAGAGTAATCCATAGGTTTCTAGTGAACTTGATTACACAGCGAGGTAAAAATAAGGAAAAGGTAAATGAGCAAGATTTATTTTACCACACGTGTATTCGAGACCCACAAAGCGCTGTAAGTATACCTTATTGTGTGGGTTATTATTTATCGGCTATGGTTAGGGGGATGAGACCGCACAGTATAATAGGAGGTGGTATATTTATTACATTAATTGCTGAGTATCTCGATGTGGATATAAGTCGGGGGGGATTATTAATCGAAGAACCAGAACCCCATGATACAATTGGTTTAAATGTATATCATGGTGCTAAGGTTTTGAAGAGGCGAAATAACGCTGCAGTACAATATAATGGAAGACATCCACAGGTTGAAAGAGATCAACAGCCAGGTAATGTGGGAGGGGGAAATGAAATGACAGAAATGCAAAGGTTTATAGCTTCACAAGAGTATGAAAATGCTAGACATCGAGCATTTGAAGATTGGCAAGTTCATCAAAACCACATCATAGCTCATTGCCAACATATAGGTAGAAACTATATTCCGACTCCAAAGCTCGTATTTCCTCCCTGGTCTATAGAGATCCAACCACCGTATCCTACTTATAACCCAGCTGAAGCATTTTATAACACATACAGTTATGCATGGAACCCCTACTGGTATCAGTATCAACCCTAGTTTATTTAGTTTTATTTATTTTATTTTTGTAATGTTACTACATTTAACACTTATGTTGATATTGTAATAGTTTTTATAATTTTCTAACTTTTATTATTAGATTTTAATAATTTTTGAATGTGGGGTAATATACCAAACTTCAAAAATATGTATATATGTTTGCAGTTTATCTTATGTAAACAACAGGGTAAAACAGCGTATTTTCAAAGACTGGCATTAAGTTCAGCAAAAGCAACTAATTTTGACGACAAGATGCAAAATAAATGTGATATAACAACAAGACGGAATGAACAAATGATGTGCACCATTTATCATTCAACACAAACAACAATATGTTTGGAAACTTTGGTAAAATTTAATCATTTTTCTACGCTAATCACCCTCAATAATTTAAATTGTTACTGATTTCTTGCAAATGAGGGCATTATAAGATCTTAAGTGTGGGAAGGGGTTAAATTCTTTTGGATTTTTAAAAAAAATTTTATTTAAACACTTGGTTACCATTAAAAATACTAGTAACGCAGTAGTTGTATTAGAATCTAGTGCTCTCTGATAATAAAGAACAGCCCTAGTCTTATATACTGACTACCCAATTCTAGTAAAATTTTTCAAAATTTTCAATTAAATGAACTCAAAATCATGTTTATACATATTTATGAACGATAAAACTAGGTGTTAACACCGAAATTATTGTTACCTTGGAAAGGACATAAATTGAGAAACAAACTAAAATGTTAGAATTTATTTAAAATGGAATATAGGAGAACAAAAAGGAAAAATAAAAGCCAAGTGTGGGAAAATTTACCAAGTTATTTTAAACATATGTCACATATTTCTGTAACAAATAATTAAAAATACTTTTGCTTTGGACTAAACTAAAAAGTTTTACCCGATTTACTGTAAGAAAGATGGATCTACACGATGAATCAATTCTATCATTTAAAGGAAGTAAAGTCTTCCGAAAAAGACACGCGCTTCTTGATTTAGGTGATGAAGTTGTCGTTCAGACCAGCTGTAGGTTGACGAAAAATCTAGAAAAGTCATCACTAAAATCAGCAGGAAATCCACGGACCTCAGCATCAAACAGGGTCGCCAAGTGGTCAGACTTATCCTAACCATGAGAGGATCTGTCTTGTAAAATGGGGAGGACGCCGTGCAAATTAGCTGGATAAGACTAATGAATCAGATCCCCAGAAAAGGATAATCTCCTTAAAAGATCAAAAATCAGCTTTTAAGACTGATATTACTCGATCCTTGAGATTGACTTTAAAGATTGAGAATTACAAACTCATGGAATTCGATGATATCTAAACTCGAGCTTGAACGAGAAAATATTTTGATCAAAATTACAAACCGATTTGTTTTCTGAAAACCTATTTTTAATGCGTTCATTACCATTGAACGTAAAATCCTAGGAATTCACCTGGAATTCATTAGGTCATTTGAACAAAATCGGGTGTCAACCGTAAGAACGGTGGTTGCATAGCATGGTCAAAGACAGGACCTTGTGCTAGACCGAAAAATTATAAGGGTGAGCTTTACTATTGCTCCTACAAAGGATAGTAATTGCGTCCGACACGTTATAGACCATAATTAAAAGCATGTAAGGGGACATTGCCTTAACAGTTGCTTGTTCAACGCTTTCCTTTACAACCGGACGGTAGTTTACTAAAGGATAATATACGGAGCAAGTATACTGGACGTGTTGCTTTCCTAATACAAGGTTAGCAAGTGGGTGACACAAAATCACAAGTTTTGAGCTAAAGTTTTCAAATCTGAAACCCACCAAACCCACAAAAAGAATTTGCAAACACCGGTGAAGGGTTATTCCGGAAAACTTATCTAGGGTAAAAGCTAGAATGAAATTTTCAAAAGATCAAATGTTTTCATAAAGATCCAATTTCCTTAAAGGATCTAAAATTTTATAGTCATGTGGGACTGTAAACCACATCGTTACTACCATTGTTTATACCGCAGTATAGAAATCACTGATGTACAAAGTGTGAAGAATAAAAAAGTGATTCTAGTATTTCAAGACTATATTGCTTGAGGACAAGCAACGTTCAAGTGTGGGAATATTTGATAATGCTAAAAATGAACATATATTTCATAGCATTATTCCTCAAGAAAGACAAGCTTTTAGTTGCAATTGTCCTATTTACAAGTGATATTCGGTTAAACAATCAAAGAGGTTCCAATTATTGATAAGAAACGTCTCGAAATTACAAGAGTACAAGATTCAAAACGCAAAGTACAAGATATTAAATTGTACGCAAGGACATTCGAAAATCCGGAACTGGGACCAGAGTCAACTCTCAACGCTCGACGCAACGGACTAAAAATTACAAGTTAACTATGTATATAAATATAATATAATATATAATTAATTATATAAATTATATATATATATATAAATTATTTTTATATATTAAAACCGTCGGCAGACTAGGATCCAAACTTGTGTGAGCTGGATTTACAAACTCCGCGACTTGCGGTACCCTGGACAAAAATGCCTATAAAAGCTAACACATTTTGATCGTTTTAAATATCCATATATCATATCTCTCTCTCTCTCTCTCTCTCTCTCTATATATATATATATATATATATATATATATATATATATATATATATATATAAAATTTATATTTATATTTTAATTTTAATTTCTAATAATAAGGGTATGTTAGCGAATGTTGTAAGGGTGTAAGTCGAAATTCTGTCCGTGTAACGCTACACTATTTTTAATCATTGTAAGTTATGTTCAACCTTTTTACATTAATGTCTCGTAGCTAAATTATTATTATGCTTATTTAAATCGAAGTAATCATGATGTTGGGCTAATTACTAAAATTGGGTAATTGGGCTTTGTACCATAATTGGGGTTTGGACAAATGAACGACACTTGTGGAAATTAGACTATGGGCTATTAATGGGCTTTATATTTGTTTAACTAAATGATAGTTTGTTAATTTTAATATAAAGATTTACAATTGGACGTCCCTATAAATAACCATATATACTCGATCGGACACGATGGGCGGGGTATTTATATGTATGAATAATCGTTCATTTAACCGGACACGGGAAATGGATTAATAGTCTATGGAATTATTAAAACAGGGGTGAAATTATGTACAAGGACACTTGGCATAATTGATAACAAAGTATTAAAACCTTGGGTTACATACAGTCGATATCCTGGTGTAATTATTAAACAAAGTATTAAAACCTTGTTACAGTTTAAGTCCCCAATTAGTTGGAATATTTGACTTCGGGTATAAGGATAATTTGACGAGGATACTCGCACTTTATATTTATGACTGATGGACTGTTATGGACAAAAACCAGACGGACATATTAAATAATCCAGGACAAAGGACAATTAACCCATGGGCATAAAACTAAAATCAACAGGTCAAACATCATGATTACGGAAGTTTAAATAAGCATAATTCTTTTATTTCGTATTTAATTTCCTTTATTTTATATTTAATTGCACTTCTAATTATCGTACTTTTATTTATTGTTATTGTATTTAATTGCACTTTTAATTATCGTATTTTTAATTATCGCAAGTTTATTTTATCGCACTTTTATTTATCGCAATTTCATTATCGTTATTTACTTTACGCTTTAAATTAAGTCTTTTATTTATTTAATATTTTACATTAGGTTTTAACTGCGACTAAAGTTTAAAAATCGACAAACCGGTTATTAAATGGTAAAAACCCCCATTTATAATAATAATATTACTTATATATATATTTGTATTTTTATAAAATAAAACTAATATAGCGTTAAGCTTTGTTTAAATATTTTTCCCTGTGGAACGAACCGGACTTACTAAAAACTACACTATTGTACGATTAGGTACACTGCCTATAAGTGTTGTAGCAAGGTTTAAGTATATCCATTCTATAAATAAATAAATATCTTGTGTAAAATTGTACCATATTTAATAGTTTTTCCTAGTAAAAATAAAGCTATTTTATATACACCTCTGCGCACATCAAACCTATTTTGACTCAACATATCCCAACATAGGATTTCATGAGTTAGAAAGAGCTTCTAACATGCAACATAAAGAAGCATGTTATACTTACGGGTTAGTGATGTTCGTTTCTCACCAAAGTGAGAAAAAGAAAATTGGATTACAACTATTAAATGAAACATTCCCACAGGTGACGGATTCAGTAGTTGGGGTGAGAAACAAGGTTTTTAGATTATTACGAGGCTGTTGGACATTACGAAACCCTCGTCCTTTTGACGACATTACAACATGCTACCTAGCCAATGGTCATAACGGTTACTTTCCACAAGACCAAGGATGGGAAGTCGTCTTAGTAAAACCAGAATGCATGACTTGTTTCTGGACTTATGAATTACGTGTCTTTATTTATTTTGCTGAATAACTTGCGTATTAACTAGAATTGCCTTTATAGCTGCCGAGTAGCAAAGTTATTATGTGCTATATTTCATCCTATATGTATAATAGCGGTATTGTAAGTTTGTAAAATATTGTATAAAATTTGAACGCGAAATTTTATTATAATCAGTTTTTTCATATAGAATTGTAGTAGTTGAATTGTATATTAGCTACTAAGTATGAACTTAACGGGTAGGTACTACTCGAATTAAAAACTATAAAACGCTAATATGAAGAAAAAGCTTTTATAAATAAGTTCATACTATGCTATGAAATACTATTGACTACTCTTAAAATTCTATATGATTAACTTAATTCTTTTGGGCTATTTTTGAAGGAAATAGCACCGGCGACTCGTCAAAATTTGAACATGAGCGAGGAAAACTTCCGTGTTTTCCTTGCAGTAAACATAGCCGCAGTACAGGCTGTGATGCAAAATAACAATAACTCTGGATCTAGCAGTGGAACTAATTTCACAAGAAATCATGTAGGATGCTCCTACAAAGAATTCACTGCCTGCAAACCTTTGGAATTTGATGGAACCGAGGGTCCAATTGGATTGAAACGGTGGACCGAGAAGGTTAAATCGGTATTTGCCATAAGTAAATGTACTAAAGAAGATAAAGTAAAGTACGTTACGTATACCTTCATAGGTATGGCGCTAACATGGTGGAATACCTATCTCGAGCAGGTAGGACAAGATGCTGCTTACGCACTACCATGGTCAGCATTCAAGCAATTGATGAACGAGCAGTATCGTCCCAGAAATGAGGTCAACAAGCTCAAGGTAGAGCTTAGAGGATTACGAATGTAAGGTTTTGATATCACCACGTACGAATGAAGATTCACCGAATTGTGCCTATTGTGTCCCAGAACGTTCAAAGCCGAAGAAGAGAAGATCAGCGCATTTGTAAAAGGGTTATCGGAAAGGATTCAAGAAGATGTGAGTTCACACGAGCCCGCCTCCATACAAAAGGCAAGTCGAATGGCTCACAAATTAGTAAACCAGATCGAAGGAAGGATTAAAGAGCAGACAACTGAAGAGGCTAACATGAAACAAGTCAAGAGAAAGTGGGAAGAAACCAATGACAAGAGTCACCAATACAACAACAACAATCACAACCACAATCACAATAACTATCCCAATAACCGCAACATCAATCGCAACAACAACTTCAATAAACGTCCTAACAATAACTACAATAACCGTCCCAACAACAATAAGAACAACAACAATAGTAACAATAACAATCCCAACAACAATCTCAATAACAACAATGGCAACAAAAACCAAAAACAGTCATGCCAAAGGTGTGAAGAGAATCACCAGGGGTTCTGCACAAAATTTTGCACAAATGGTCATAGTGCGGCAAAGTGTGAGGCCTACAGACCAAAGTTTAATAGAATTAAAAGAACAAATAATGTCGGAACATATAATGCCGCCATAGTTTGCTTTGCATGTGGAAAACCGGGCCACATTAGTAGAAATTGCCCCAATCAGGGGAATACTAGTGGGCAGGGCCGCGGAAGAGGTTTCAATATTAATACGGCAGAAGCGCAGGAAGACTCGGAGCTTGTTACGGGTACGTTTCTTATTGACAATAAATCTGCTTATGTTTTATTTGATTCAGGTGCGGATAGAAGCTATATGAGTAGAGATTTTTGTGCTAAACTAAGTTGTCCACTGACGCCTTTGGATAACAAATTTTTACTCGAATTAGCAAACGGTAAATTAATTACAGCAGATAATATATGTCGGAATCGAGAAATTAATTTGGTTACCGAAACATTTAAGAACCGTTACCCACTACCAAGAATCGACGACTTATTTGATCAACTACAAGGCTCGTCGGTTTATTCGAAGATCGATTTACGTTCCGGGTATCATCAAATGCGGGTGGAGGAGGATGATATTCCGAAGACTGCTTTCAGGACGCGTTACGGTCATTACGAGTTTAGGGTTATGCCGTTTGGGTTGAATAACGCACCAGCTGTGTTCATGGACCTCATGAACCGAGTGTGTGGACTATACCTTGACAAGTTTGTCATTGTTTTCATCGATGACATACTTATTTACTCAAAGAATGATCAAGAGCACGAAGAACATTTGAGAAAAGTGCTAGAGTTGTTGAGGAAAGAAAAACTGTACGCTAAGTTTTCAAAGCGTGCATTTTGGTTGAAAGAAGTTCAATTCCTCGGTCACATAGTGAACAAAGAAGGTATTCAAGTGGATCCGGCAAAGATTGAAACCGTTGAAAAGTGGGAAACCCCGAAAACTCCTAAGCATATACGCCAATTTTTAGGACTGGCTGGTTACTACAGAAGGTTCATCCAAGATTTTTCCAAAATAGCAAAACCCTTGACTGCATTAATGCATAAAGGGAAGAAATTTGAATGGAAGGATGAGCAGGAGAAAGCGTTTCAATTGTTGAAGAAAAAGTTAACTACGGCACCTATATTGTCATTGCCTGAAGGGAATGATGATTTTGTGATATATTTTGATGCCTCAAAACAAGACCTAAGTTGTGTATTAATGCAACGAAAGAAGGTAATTGCTTATGCGTCCAGACAATTGAAGATTCACGAGTAAAATTATACGACTCACGATTTGGAATTGGGCGTCGTTGTTTTTGCATTAAAGACTTGGAGGCACTAATTATATGGGGTCAAAAGTATTATATATACCAACCACAAAAGTCTCCAACACATATCTAATCAAAAACAACTGAACATGAGGCAGCGTAGGTGGATTGAATTGTTGAATGATTACGACTTTGAGATTCGTTACCACCCGGGGAAGGCGAATGTGGTAGCCGACGCTTTGAGTAGAAAGGACAGAGAACCTATACGGGTAAAAGCTATGAATATAATTATTCGTACTAACCTTACTACTCAAATAAAGGAGGCGCAGCAGGGAGTTGTAAAAGAAGGAATGTTGAAGAATGAAATACCCAAAGGATCGGAGAAACATCTTAATATTCGGGAAGACGGAACCCGGTATAGGGCTGAAAGAATTTGGGTACCAAAGTTTGGAGATGAAAGAGAAAAGGTACTTAAAGAAGCACATAAAACCAGATATTCAATACATCCCGGAGTGGGGAAGATGTACAAAGATCTCAAGAGACACTTTTGGTGACCGGGTATGAAAGCCGATATTGCTAAATACGTAGGAGAATGTTTGACGTGTTCTAAGGTCAAAGCTGAACATCAGAAACCATCTGGTCTACTTCAACAACCTGAAATCCCGGAATGGAAATGGGAAAACATTACCATGGATTTCATTACTAAATTGCCAAGGACTGTAAGTGGTTATGATACAATTTGGGTAATAGTCGATCATCTTACCAAGTCAGCACACTTTCTACCAATGAGAGAAGATGATAAAATGGAGAAGTTGGCGTGATTATACTTGAAGGAAGTTGTCTCCAGACATGGAATACCAGTCTCTATTATCTCAGATAGGGATGGCAGATTTGTTTCAAGATTTTGGCAGACATTGCAACAAGCATTGGGGACTCGTCTAGACATGAGTACTGCTTTTCATCCACAAACTGATGGGCAAAGTGAAAGGACGATACAGACCCTTGAAGACATGGAACGAGCATGTGTTATCGATTTCGGAAACAGTTGGGATCGACACCTACCGTTAGCAGAATTTTCCTACAACAACAGTTACCATTCGAGTATTGAGATGGCGCCGTTTGAAGCACTTTATGGTAGAAAGCGCAGGTCTCCAATTTTTGGAGTGAAGTGAGGGATAGATAAATTACGAGTCCGGAGATAATTCAAGAAACTACCTAGAAGATCATCCAAATTCAACAACGATTGAAAGCTGCCCAAAGTAGACAAAAGAGCTATGCGAACATTAAAAGAAAAGACATAGAATTTGAGATTGGAGAGATGGTCATGCTTACGGTTTCACCTTGGAAAGGCGTTGTTCGATTTGGTAAATGGGGGAAACTAAATCCAAGGTACATTGGACCATTCAAGATTATAGATCGTGTCGGACCAGTAGCTTACCGACTTGACTTACCGCAACAACTCGCCGGGGTACATAATACTTTTCATGTCTCGAATTTGAAGAAATGTTTTGCTAAAAAAGATCTCACCATTCCATTATACGAGATTAAAATTAACGAAAAACTACAATTCCTTGAAGAACCCGTCGAAATAATGGATCGTGAGGTTAAAAGACTTAAGCAAAACATGATACCGATTGTTAACGTTCGATGAAATGCTCGTAGAGGACCCGAATTCACCTGGGAGCATGAAGATTAGATTAAGCTGAAATACCCTCACCTATTTCCAAAAGATGCGTCAACACCTTCAACAGCTTAAAATTTCAGGACGAAATTTATTTAACGGGTAGGTACTGTAGTGACCTGAACTTTTCCATGATTATATATTAATTGAAAACTATATTTGCGTGATTAAATGTTTCCAACATGTTAAGCAATCAAACTTGTTAAGACTTGATTATTTGAAATGAGTTTCATGTAGACAATTGACCACCCAAGTTGACCGACGATTTACGAACGTTAAAACTTGTAAAAACGACATGACGATATATATATGGATATACATATAGTTAACATGAGATTATGATAAGTAAGTGATAGTGCTCCAAATGAACATATACTTAGTAGCAATATCCTTCCAATATGTAAAGCTTTTAGTTGCAATTGTTCTATTTTTATGTAATATTCGTATAAATAAATAAGTGCGAAGACAAAAGGCGAAAATGACGATTTGAAGATGCAAACGTCCAAAAAGCTCAAATGTGCAAGATACAATTCAAGTGGTTCAAATTATTGATGAGAAACGTCTAAAAATTACAAGAGTACAAGCCGCGAATCGCAAAGTACAAGATATCTACGCGTACAAAAAGCACGTTCGAAAATCCGAAACCGGGACATAAACCGGGCGTAAATGCGCGACGCAACGGACCTAAAATTACAAGTCAACTATGCACAAGAATAAAATATAATATATAAATAATTATATAAATTATTTATATATTATATATATATATATAATAAATATGTCGACAAAGCTAGGATCGAAAATTTGGTGAGCTGGAATCTGAAGCTCCGCACTCGCGGAGCTGTAAAGTAAAAACTCCGCACTCGCAGAGCTGTCTGTTTCAGAAATGGCCTATAAAAGCCATCGAATTCAGCCGAGAGAATACACCAATTCAATCAATCTCTCTTATATATATATATATATATATATATATATATATATATATATATATATATATATATATATATATATATATATATATATATATAATTATATATATTTATAAAATATATAATATAGTTTAGTTTTATACAAGATTAGTTTAGTTAATGTAACGGTTAATTACGGGTTTTGAAGTCGAAGTTCTGTCCGTGTAACACTACGCGATAAATAATCAATGTAAGCTATGTTCTCCTTTTTTAAATTAATGTCTCATACTTAAGTTATTGTTATGCTTATTTAAGCCGAAGTAATCATGATGTTGGACTAAATATTAAAGACGGGGTTATTGGGCTTTGGACCATAATTGGGGTTTGGACAAAAGAACGACACTTGTGGAAATGAGACTATGGGTTATTAATGGACTTTATATTTGATTAATATAGAGATTTACAATTTGACGTAGTTATATATAACCACATACGCTCGATCGGATACGATGAGCAGAATATTTATAAATACGAATTATTGTTCATTTGACCGGACACGGGGATGAATTAATAGTCACCGGACTCATTAAAACAGGGGTGGATTACATTCAAGGGTAATTGGTGTAATTGTTAACAAAGTATTAAAATCTTGGATTACACACAGTTGATAACCTGGTGTATTCATTAAACAAAGTATTAAGACCTTGTTACAGTTCGAATCCCCAATTAGTTGGAATATTTGACTTCGGGTATAAGGTTAATTTGGCGAAGACCCTCACACTTTATAATTATGACCGATGGACTATTATGGACAAAACCAGATGGACTTATCGAATAATTCAGGACAAAGGACAATTAAACCAGGGTAATAAATTAAAACATCAAACATCATGATTACGGAAGGTTAATTAAGCATAATTCCTTTATTTTATTTCTTATTGCATTTTAATTTTTGCTACTTTAATTATCGACATTTATATTTTGCATTAGGTTTTAATTGTGACTTAAAATATAAAATCGACAAACCGGTCATTAAACGGTAAACCCCCTTTTATATATTATTACTATATATAATATATTTTGTACAAATATAATTGTTTAAAAATATAGTGTAAAATAAGTCGTCTCCATGTGGAACGAACCGGACTTACTAAAAACTATACTACTCTACGATTAGGTACACTGCCTATAGTGTTGTAGCAAAGTTTAGGTATATTCCATCTGTAAATAAATAATTAAAACTTGTGTAATTTGTAACGTATTTCGTATTAAAAATATATAGTATTTAGTACCACCTCGCACACATCAAGTTTTTGGCGCCGCTGCCGGGGACTCGGCAAAATGCTATATTTTTAATATATATTTGTATAAATATATTTTTAGAAAAACAATATAAAATTTAAAAAAAATTAAAAGTAAAAAAAAAACTGAACCTGCGTAATTTGAATCTGCATCCTCCGCACTCGCGGAGTTTTTGGGCAGCAGACCTCCACACTCGCGGAGCTGCCTGACACGCCTGAACCTCAGACTGCATTAATTATGTTTTAGGGTTTAATTTAATTATTATTTTTATTAATTAATCTAATTAGGGTTTATATTTAATATTAATTAGTCATAGTTTAATTAAAGTTGTATTTTAAGTTTTAAGTGTTAATTAGTTTTATAAATACTTTTATACAATAATAAAAATAATATTTTTATAAAAATTGTATTTTCATAACTTTAAGTATTATTTCTATATTTCGTATCTTTTTAATCGTTTATTCGTAATATTTATATTTTTCGCTCGTAATTAGTTTAACTTATAGTTTTTGCCGTAGTTATTTTTATACTTTTAGATTTTTAGGATTTGCCGTAAAATCCCTTAAGTACTTTTTCTTTAGACTAAAATTTAGGCGCTTTAGAATTTTACGACGTCGCTTATCGTTTTAGTATTTAATAAAATTTAGTGCCTAATTAAGATATTGCCGTTTTGGATATAGAATTTCTTTTAAGTTGTAATACCTTTAGACGCAACTTTTAATATTTAATTTTTAGAATTATAAGTTTCGACGCGCTACTTTCTTATTTTATTTTTCAATTTTTTATTTTTTGACGTTTTTCGACGCTACTCTTTTTCTTTCTTATTTCTCGCCGCTCTAGTTTTTAGGACTTAGAATTTTCTCTATTTCTTCTCTAATAATTCAAAATGAAAAATTATTTTAAGCGGTTAAATTGATAGACATCCAATTTTTCTGCTTCGTAGTAATAGTTGGATTTGTTAGTGGCTGAGTTGTGAGCTTCCGATTTAAAGGGTTCTGGCTCCCTGCTACATCTATTGGCTATTCGAAACGTGGGCAAAAGCAGAAAAGTCTATTAATTTGATAACTTATATAATGTTTAGTTTATAACTAATAGGATAATTAGTAAATGCACCACATTGTAGCTAAAATTTGGTAATAAGTGTAGTATGGAAAATCTCGATAATATTTTGGAAACTGTTTATGACATACAAAATCAATACTCTCAAACGGGTGTTGATGAAAATTCATTCGGTCAATCTTGGCTCACGAATGACGAAACAATAACTGGTTGTGAAATCTGTAGAGATTATCATTCAACATGGGAATGTTATTATTATGTTCCTATGGAAAATTACGCACCCATGGAACCTGAATGGAATGATTATGAAGAATACAATTTAAGTTGGGATTATTCTCAAGAATATATCCAAACTCAACAACCAGAGGACGAGGAAAATTATGTGGCTGAAAATTCTTTAGATTATATGAAAATCAAACTTGAAGAACTTGATGCTCAAAATGAACAAATGAGAGAGTTTGTAAATAGGCAAGCTGAAACTCTATCAGATTACACACCTGTTGATCTGAGGAGTATTGTGCAAGAAAATCTCATATCATCGAATTTTGTTGAATTCGAGAGCTCCGAAATCACCAATTATCCCGATGATACTTTTTATTCAGTTTTAACAATTTCACAACATATCGACACATTTGCCTCTACCGACGAAATCATCGATCCATCAATGGATGAAGAAGAAGTAAGGGTGACAAATTGGTACTCTTGGAAAAACGATAACGTTGAAAATTTTACCCCCGAGACCAAAATGGTGGGACCGATAAGTACCGTTAATGAAGAAGAATCTACTTCGATCCCGAAATTCACCATTCCACAACCTCCCAACCCAATATTCTCAATAGACGAGTCATCTATCGAAGATGAACTACGAGCTGTAATAGATAATGACACCTCGAATTTCACCATTTGACCAAGAACCAGAAAAGAGACATATCCATTTACTAAAAGCTACACTTAGAAAAGAATTAAGTAGTGACGATCGGGTGGGTCTAAACTTTAAACCCATTGATATATTATACACCACTCGAGATGTAAATAACTGGCTCACTATTTTAATTCTTGGAACTTATTCTACCGACTTCACATGTCGTCAGCTAAGTGTGGGGAAGTCTAACCCCACTTAACGTTAAATTAGGGGTTCGGGTTAGTGCATAACTCATTAATAAAAATGCACGATTAGGGTAAAAGACGCATTTTCAAATATCAGTAAACAGTTCAAAAAAGCAGCCGTTTTTGAAGAAAAACATGTGTGATAAAACAAGAAGGAATGAACGATGAGGTGCACCATCTATCATTCGACGAGCTTTGTAATTACAAACTGGGTATTTTTAATCACTTTTCTACACTAATCACCCTCACGAATTTATAATTATAGTCTAATTTCATGCAAGTGAGGGCATTGCATGATCTCAAGTGTGGGGAAGGGTTATAAATTCTCTCGGGTTTATACTTGGCTTGTTTTCTAAATTTTGTGAAAATTTTAAGATTTTTCAACTAAATGAATTCAAAATCATGTTTAGACATATTTATGAACGATAAAACTAGGTGATAATACCGAAATTATTATTACCCTAAAAAGATGACATAAATTGAGAAACAACTAAAACGCTTGAATTTATTTATTAGAAATAAAAAGACGTATGAAAAAAGCCAAGTGTGGGGAGAATGTACCAAGTTATTCAATTAAAAACTATATATCACATATTTCTGTAAAGTTTATTGCAGGTGCTTTTGTTTTGGACTAAATTAACTCTTTTACCAGATTTACTGTAATATATTTGAATGAAAGATGGATCTACACGATGAATCAATTCCATCATTAAAAGGACATAAAGTCTTCCGAAAAAGATACGCGCTTCTTGATTTAGGTCAAGGAGTTGTCGTCCAGACTAGTTGTAGAGTCTACGAAAAACCTTGAAAAGTTTTCTCGAAAATCAGCTGGAAATCCACGGACCTCAGCATCAAACAGGGTCACCATGTGGTTAGACTTATCCTAACCATGAGAGGATCTGTCTCATAAAATGGGGAGGGCGCCGTGCAAATTAGCTTGATAAGACTAATGAATCAGACCCCCAGAGAGGATAATCTCCTTAAAGATTAAAAATCAAGTTTTAAGCCTGATATTACTCAATCCTTGAGATTGACCTTAAAGATTGAGAATTAAAAACTCATGGAATTCAATGATATCTAAACTCGAGCTTGAACGAGAACATATTTTAATCAAATTACAAACCGATTTGTTTTATGAAAACCCATTTTCAATGCGTTCATTACCATTGAACGTAAAATCCTAGGAATTCACCTGGAATTCATTAGGTCACCTGAACCAAATCGGGTGTCAACCGTAAGAACGGTGGTTGCATAGCATGGTCGGAGACAGGACCTTGTGACAGACCAAAAAATCATAGGGTGATCTTTACTATTGCTACTACAAAGGATAGTAGTTGCATCTGACACGTTTTTAGACCATGAAAAAATGCATGTCATTAGACATTTCCTTAACAGTTTCTTGTTCATCGCTTTCCTTTACAACCGGACGGTAGTTTGCCGAAAGGTAATATACGGAATAAGTAAACTGGATGTGTGCTTTCCGATACAGGGATAGCAGTGGATTACACGAACCTAAAAGTTTTTAGCCAAAATATTGATCCATAAATATAATTTGCAACACCGATGGTGGGCCAAATTAGAAAACTTATCTAGGGTAAAAGCTAGAATGAATTTTCAAAAGATCAAATATTTTCATAAAGATCCAATTTTCTTAAAGGATCTAAATTTTCATAGTCATGTGGGACTGTAAACCACATCGTTACTATCATTGTTTATACTGCCGTATCAAAATCACTGATGTATAAAGTGTGAGAATAAAAAAAGTGATTCGAGTGAAGTGTGATTTAATTTCAAGTTCTGTATTGCTTGAGGACAAGCAACGTTCAAGTGTGGGGATATTTGATAGTGCTCCAAATGAACATATATTTAGTAGCAATATCCTTCCAATATGTAAAGCTTTTAGTTGCAATTGTTCTATTTTTATGTAATATTCGTTTAAATAAATAAGTGCGAAGACAAAAGGCGAAAACGACGATTTGAAGATGCAAACGTCCAAAAAACTCAAATGTACAAGATACAATTCAAGTGGTTCAAATTATTGATGAGAAACGTCTAAAAATTACAAGATTACAAGCCGCGAAATGCAAAGTACAAGATATCTACGCGTACGAAAGGACGTTCGAAAATCCGGAACCTGGACATAAACTGGGCGTAAATGCGCGACGCAAAGGACCTAAAATTACAAGTCAACTATGCACAAGAAAAAAATATAATATATAAATAATTATATAAATTATTTATATTATATATATATATATATATATATATATATATATATATATATATATATATATATATATATATAATAAATATGTCAACAAAGCTAGGATCCAAAATTTGGTGAGCTGAAATCTGAAGCTCCGCACTCGCTGAGCTGTAAAGTAAAAACTCCGAACTCACAGAGCTGTCTGTTTCAGGAATGGCCTATAAAAGCCATCGAATTCAGCCGAGAGAATACACCAATTCAATCAATCTCTCTCTTATATATATATATAATTATATATATTTATAATATATATAATATAGTTTATTTTTATACTAGATTAGTTTAGTTAATGTAACGGTTAATTACGGGTTTTGAAGTCGAAGTTCTGTCCGTGTAACACTACGCGATAAATAATAAATGTAAGCTATGTTCTCCTTTTTTAAATTAATGTCTCGTACTTAAGTTATTATTATGCTTATTTAAGCCGAAGTAATCATGATGTTGGACTAAATATTAAAGACGGGGTTATTGGGCTTTGGACCATAATTGGGGTTTGGACAAAAGAACGACACTTGTGGAAATGGGACTATGGGTTATTAATGGACTTTATATTTGATTAATATAGAGATTTACAATTTGACGTAGTTATATATAACCACATACGCTCGATCGGATACGATGAGTGGGATATTTATAAATACGAATTATTGTTCATTTGACCGGACACGGGGATGAATTAATAGTCACCGGACTCATTAAAACAGGGGTGGATTACATTCAAGGGTAATTGGTGTAATTGTTAACAAAGTATTAAAACCTTGGATTACACACAGTTGATAACCTGGTGTATTCATTAAACAAAGTATTAAGACCTTGTTACAGTTCGAATCCCTAATTAGTTGGAATATTTGACTTCGGGTATAAGGTTAATTTGGCGAAGACCCTCGCACTTTATAATTATGACCGATGGACTATTATGGACAAAACCAGATGGACTTATCGAATAATTCAGGACAAAGGACAATTAACCCAGGGTAATAAATTAAAACATCAAACATCATGATTACGGTAGTTTAATTAAGCATAATTCCTTTATTTTATTTCTTATCGCATTTTAATTTTCGCTACTTTAATTATCTTCATTTATATTTTGCATTAGGTTTTAATTGTGACTTAAAATATAAAATCGACAAACTGGTCATTAAACGGTCAACCCCCTTTTATATATTATTACTATATATAATATATTTTGTACAAATATAATTGTTTAAAAATATAGTGTAAAATAAGTCGTCTCCCTGTGGAACGAACTGGACTTACTAAAAACTATACTACTCTACGATTAGGTACACTGCCTATAGTGTTGTAGCAAGGTTTAGGTATATCCCATCTGTAAATAAATAATTAAAACTTGTGTAATTTGTAACGTATTTCGTATTAAAAATATATAGTATTTAGTACCACCTCGCACACATCAGTAAGTATCTCCATAAGTATATTAACAATGAGTTATATACATAAAAATGAGACTACTAAGTTAAGAAACTCAAAATGATATATATAACGATTATCGTTATTACAACGTCTTACTTAATACATATGACACTATATTTCACATGATAAAATGATAATTATATATATCATTAAGTATGTTAACAATGACCTACATATGTAAAACAAGACTACTAACTTAAGAATTTTGAAACGAGGCATATATGTAACGATTATCGTTGTAACGACATTTTAATGTATATATATCATATTAAGATATATTCATCCATCATAATATCTTGATAATGTAATAATTTAACATCTCATTAGATATAATAAATAATGGGTTAACAATATTAAATGAGATCGTTAACTTAAAGGTTTCAAAACAACACTTACATGTAACGACCAACGATGACTTAACGACTCAGTTAAAATGTATATACATGTAGTGTATTTAGATGTATTAGTACACTTTTGAAAGATTTCAAGACACATATCAAAGTACTTCTACTTAACAAAAATGCTTACAATTGCATTCTCATTCATTTTCATCAACAATTCTACTCGTATGCAATCGTATTCGTACTCGTACAATACCCAGATCCTAGACGTATATACTATTGGTATATACACATAATAATTCAGCTCTTAGCAGCACTAGATAGTCAAAAAATACGTGGAACTAACAATTAGACAACTAGCATGACTTATGAGCAAGGAAACTAAAACAAGAACTCCTTTTAACCCCACTCACCTTCACCACTCACCACCTACTCCATTTCACTTCCAATTTTCTTCCCAATTCTCTCTCAAAACACACACACTCTTCCATGAATGTCTAAGTTACTATTTTTCCAGCAAAAATCATCAAATACAAGCTTTGGTTATTACCTACAATCATCATAAAAACAATTACTCAACAACACATCAAGAACACTTCCAAGTTTACAAGTTTACTTCCAGTTTTCCTAATCCATTCCAAGCAATCATCTAAGATCAAGAAACCTTTGTTATTTACAGTAGGTTATCTTTCTAAATCAAGGTAATATTCATATTCAAGCTTTGATTCAATTTCTATAACTATAACTATCTTAATTCGAGTAATAATCTTACTTGAACTTGTTTTTGTGTCATGATTCTATTTCAAGAACTTCCAAGCCATCAAAGATCCTTTGAAGCTCAAGTTATTTTTTTCATCATTTCCAATAGGTTAACCTACTAAACTTGAGGTAGTAATGATGTTCATAACATCATTCAATTCATATATATAAAACTACCTTATTCGAAGGTTTAAACTTGTAATCACTAGAACATAGTTTAGTTAATTCTAAACTTGTTCGCAACCAAAAGCTAATCCTTCTAACTTGACTTTTAAAATCAACTAAACACATGTTCTATATCTATATGATATGCTAACTTAATGATTTAAAACCTAAAAACACGAAAAACACCGTAAAACCGGATATACGCCGTCGTAGTAACACCGCGGGCTGTTTTGGGTTAGTTAATTAAAAACTATGATAAACTTTGATTTAAAAGTTGTTCTTCTGGGAAAATGATTTTTCTTATGAACATGAAACTATATCCAAAAATCATGGTTAAACTCAAAGTGGAAGTATGTTTTCCAAAATGGTCATCTAGACGTCGTTCTTTCGACTGAAATGACTACCTTTACCAAAATGACTTGTAACCTGTATTTCTGACTATAAACTTATACTTTTTCTGTTTAGATTCATAAACTTAAGGTCAATATGAAACCATAGCAACTTGAATCACTCAAAACGGATTTAAAACGAAGAAGTTATGGGTAAAACAAGATTGGATATTTTTGCTTGTTGTAACTACGTGAAAATTGGTAACAAATCTATATTAATCATATCCTAGCTAACTTATATTGTATTATACATGTACTCTAATATATTATGTAATCTTTGGATACCATAGACACGTATGCAAATGTTTTGACATATCATATCGACCCATGTATATATATTATTTGGAACAACCATAGACACTCTATATGCAGTAATGTTAGAGTTAGCTATACAGAGTTGAGGTTGATTCCAAAAATATATATACTTTGAGTTGTGATCTAGCCTGAGACGTGTATACACTGGGTCGTGGATTGATTCAAGATAATATATATCGATTTATTTCTGTACATCTAACTGTGGACAACTAGTTGTAGGTTACTAACGAGGACAGCTGACTTAATAAACTTAAAACAGTAAAACGTATTAAAAATGTTGTAAATATATTTTGAACATACTTTGATATATATGTACATATTTGTTATAAGTTCGTGAATCGACCAGTGGCCAAGTCTTACTTCCCGACGAAGTAAAAATCTGTGAAAGTGAGTTATAGTCCCACTTTTAAAATCTAATATTTTGGGATGAGAATACATGCAGTTTTATAAATATTTTACGAAATAGACACAAGTAAATGAAACTACATTATATGGGTGAATGATCGAAGCCGAATATGCCCCTTTTTGCTTGGTAACCTATGAATTAGTAAACCGATCTACTAATTAACGCGAATCCTAAAGATAGATCTATTGGGCCTAACGAACCCTATCCATGGTTGCGGATGCTTTAGTACTTCGATGGTGTTTTATCATGTCCGATGGATTTCCCGGAATGATAGGGGATATTCTTATATGCATCTTGTTAATGTCTGTTACCAGGTGTTCACCATATGAATGATTTTTATCTCTATGTATGGGATGTATATTGAAATATGAAATCTTGTGGTCTATTATTACAATTTGGTAAATATATAGGTTAAACCTATAACTCACCAACATTTTTTTTGACGTTTAAAGCATGTTTATTCTCAGGTGATTATTAAGAGCTTCCGCTGTTGCATGCTAATATATGGACAAGATTTGGTGTCAGCATGCTTGTATAATATTGTTTAAAACTGCATTCGAGATTTATTTTGTTGTAACATATTAATATTGTAAACCAATATGTATTGGTAGTGTGTAAGTGTGATATTTTTAGATTATCATTTCTGGATAATCTAGGTGGTGTCTTTTTAACCTTGTCGATAAAATAAAGGTTATGGTTTGTTTTAAAAACGAATGCAGTCTTTGAAAAACGTCTCATATAGAGGTCAAAACCTAGCAACGAAATCAATTAATATGGAACGTTTATAATCGATATGAACGAGACATTTCATCTCACACACTTAATGCATATAGTACTTGTATAGGATGTTTGGTTTTTTTTGCATAGGACGACCCGGAAAATTTCGACTAATTTTGAACCAAACTCTCGATACGATTTAATATTTTGACACGATAAGAAAATGCTATTAGGTTGAGCCTCAAAAATTTTGAACTTCATATATTCAATCACCCTTCGACTAATTCCAACGATTCACGAACAATTGTTTGCAAATAAATAAATATAGATATATATATATATAATATATATATATATATATATATATATATATATATATATATATATATATATATATATATATATATATATATATATATATATATATATATATATATATATATATATATATATATATATATATATATATATATATATATATATGTATAAATAAAAATATAAGTAAATAAAATGATTTGAAATAATAAAAACACAATTTAATCATTTGAATTAAAATGAATCTATATATATACATGTATATGAATTCTATATATAGTTAATATTATATATATAATGTAATATATATAAAATATGTAAATATTAAATATTCAGTGTATGTTATTATATAATTATTAAATATTAAATAATTTATAAATTGTAATATATGTAATTGCAAGTTAAAATATAATTATATTATTATTATGCTTTCATTATCAATATTAAAATAAATATTAATATTGATATTAATATCAGTATTATAAGTATTATCATTTTAATCTAATATATAGATATAAGATTTGATACATTTAATTTGTCATATTATTATTATTACTAATATTATTGTTATCATTATTAATGTTATTAATATCATGATTATTATTAATAACTATTATTGTACCTGGTATTGAGATTATTATTATTATTATTTTTTATTATTAATAATATTAAAAGTATTATTATAATTTAATATATCATAATTACTAATTATTAATATTAATTATATATTATATGTATATAGTCAGATAAAAGAATCAAATTCTGTTTAACTTACCTATCTAACTTTACTTGATTTTGTTTCCTGTCTTTAACATTATTACATGTCAGAGATTATTCCACAATACAGACGAAATCAGTTTAACAGCAATTGCAGCTTTTATATTACATCAATTGCAGCTTTTATATTTTTATATTCTGCCCCTGATAGAAATCTTGTCGAATCCAATATCTCCACTACAAACAACCATCTATCAAATCTTGCTACTGTATCCATGATATACTTATACCCTATAAGATTCATTACTACAATTCGATGAAAAAGAAATTAAACAGACAGATACAAAAACTGTTAGCTATCAATAACAGTTAAAGCGTACGAATCCGTTGCAAGTCTCTATCTATTTCTGTTTTCTTATTTCCTTCTCCTACTAAAGATTCTTCGTCGACTTCAATTAAACACTACAAAACAGACAGATACAAATTTTTTGGGATATTGATATCAAATGTAGTACGAATCTGTTAGCCATCCCTATCTAATTTATCTTTTTATTTTACTGATTAAAAATCTCATGTACTTATTGTCGGATCTTGTTACCAGTCGACCTCAATAAGTACCACACAATAAAATTGATCAATTATAAATATTAACATTCATTCATTTACTCAGAAAAACCCATTGCTCACTGAAATTAGAAAATCAAACACAAATATTAAGATACATTATTACTATTATCACTTACAATTATTGTCACTATTCTTTGCCATTCGATTCTTCAACCTACAACAATCACCACCGTGCCACGTATGATCTTCTATTTTTATTTGAGTAGCCAGGAAGTACCAAGAACAACCACCATGTCCGTCACCTTAAAACCCCATGTAACCCAAAACCATTACCAATCACCAAATGTATAATCATTGACTACCAACTCTTTCTTTCACCTTTTCTTCTTCGAAACCCACTCGACCAAGACCCACATGCTGCTATAGTTTTCAGGTTTCTGTTTCCACAGCCACCCGACACCACAATTTTTCCATCACCACGACACTCTAAATAAAACCACCACCTCATTCTCTATATGTATATACATATATAAGGTATGCATTCCATGACCACCACCCTACCACAACCTCCCATCGCCACCCCACGCCTTCAGCTCATCAATCATCACCACCTGTAACAATCATCTTCAATCCACCACCGTTGAAACATCCTTGAAACTGCCACATCTCACCATGATTATATATATATTTTTTTGCGTGTTACTGTTTTCGGTTTGTGACCCAGGAACCCAAACCAAACTGCTGCAACCTACAGCGTATTTTTTTTCTCTCCTTCTTCTTCTTCGATAATAGTGGAACCAGGCTGTTTTCTTTTCTGTTTCTGGTTTTCTTTCTGCGTGAACCCACAAAGCTATCATAAATAATAAGTGAAAGATAATAATGGTGGTTTACGGATTCTACGTGAAGTGATGATATATAAAACAATTAATGATGACGGTGACTTTAATGATTGATAATGAGTGTGTTAGTGGATATTGAGCTGTAAAGAAGAATGAGATTCACATGATCATACTTAACTATTATTTTAAACGAAGTATTATTTTTTTTTTCTCGCTGCTGGAATTGATATTTGATATAGGCCATAATAGTTGGTATTTAATTGGGCCTTAAAAGTTGTTCAGTTGGGCTGTGTATTGATTGGGCCTTATACTTCCCTTGTGTCATTAAACTGAAATCCAATCAAACATTGTTTCGGTTGGGCTGCTGCTATGACACGTTCTATAATTAAATCACCAACCAAGTCGTGATGAAGGCTAGGATGATGACTGAGGTAATATTAGGATGTTAATTGCCGAGTTTCTATCTTTTCCTATTTTGTTCATCGATTAAAAAGGTGATGATATTGTGATTAAATGATTAATGATGATGATGAGGTTAGATAATATCGATGATGATATTAACGAGATACATGTTGATAATGATGATTAAGAATGATGATGATCACATGATTATAATGATATATGTTAATGGTGATTCGGTTAGGAATAAGGATGGAAGATGATGATGATCTTGATTAAGGTTAAAAGAATTTAATAAGCTAGTTAAATCAGGAAAAATAGAACAGCTCATTGGTTTGGTAGTGAGTTTGCTAGACAAGAGGTCATGGGTTTGAAACCAGGAGTCTGCAACATTTTTTTTATTATTAAAGATGTCGTAAGAGTGTGGGTCTGTTGGGCCGAGACTTAAGTTTTCCAGTTGGGCCGAATACATGTTGAAGTTGGGTAGAGGAGTAAAGATTCTGTTGGGCTTGATCTTATAAACGGGTTAAAATAATTAATTTGGGTATTGAATCAAGAAAAACGGAATTGGAAGGGTGGTTTGGTGTGTTTCGTGTTAGCGAGAGGTCGCGGGTTCGAGCCCGGGCATGGGCATTATTTTTTTTAGGCCTTTACTTTGAGGTAGTATTCTACTATTATTATTATTATTATTATTATTATTATTATTATTATTATTATTATTATTATTATTATTATTATTATTATTATTATTATTATTATTATTATTATTATTATTATTATTAACAATATTATTATTATAAGTATTATTATTTTTAATATCATAATTATTATTTTTAACATCATTATTAAATCTGATTATTTATTATCATTATTTTAGTATTATCATTAATTTAACAATTAAATATTAATTATATAAAAATATACTTAATACATATATAATATAACTATATTAATAATTTTATTTAAAATATATAGAATGAAAATATTTTAAAGAAACATATAAGTTATAAAATCATATCACTAATAAATATATATATAACTTATTCAATTACAATTATATGTGTTGATATATATATAAATGATATAGGTTCGTGAATCCGAGGCCAACCCTGCATTGTTCGGTATTGTCGTATGCATATTTTTACTACAAAATATCGTATAGTGAGTTCATTTTATTCCATTTTACTCTTTACATTTTTGGGACTGAGAATATATGCGCTGTTTTTATAACTGTTTTATTAAATGCTTTTGCAATCTATATTTTTGGACTGAGAATACATGAAATGCTTTTATAAATGTTTGACGAGATAGACACAAGCAAAACATTCCTCGAATGAATTATTATACAGACAGAAGTTCTGTTGATTATTATTGAATTAGTTGGACGTTATAATTGCCACTAATTGATGTGAATATTTCCCCTTGATTATTATAGCTTGGTAACCTAAGAATTAGGAAACGGGTATGACCCCTAATTTACGCGAATCCTAAAGGTAGCTACCGGGTTTAACACCCCCACCCAGAATGTTCACTAGACGGAAGAGCTAGTGGGCGTGGTGTTTAGTACTTCGAGGTTTATATATTATTACAGATTGAAAGTTCTGTTTATTTTGGGGATATGATTGATGCGCATTAAATGTTAAGGTCGGTTACCAAGCCAAGCAAAGAAAGTAAAGTGAATGTTATATATCGAGAGAATGATTTTATACACATGTTATGTGTATGATATTTTGTACACGAGATATGTGTACTGTTATAAAGAATTGTTGAAAAATGGTTTCGTACACGAGATATGTGTACTGTATTTAAAAAAAATCGCATGTACATTACAGGTGGGTATAGGATACGGACCCATTTGTACCATGCACATTTAAATCTTGTGGTCTATCAAAATTATGAATTTTATTGTTTATGATAAACCTATGAAGTCACCAACCTTTTGGTTGACACTTTTAAAACATGTTTATTCTCAGGTCTGAAAGAAATCATCCGCTGTGCATTTGCTCATTTTAAAGATATTACATGGATTCGTTCATGACATATAGAGGTCAATACCTCGCAATGGGACCAGCTGTTGAAGGCTTCATCCAGGTGGATTAGGACGGGTTACTACATTGCAGGTGCTAGAAGGAGTAAATGTGCCAAAATGTGGTGTTCAAATTTGAGTCAAACAGCTATACAACGAATACTAAATTTGGACTGGAGCACGCATGGTCGCACCACGGTAGACCGTGATGACAACCGTGTGTCAACGGCTACTTTTTGAATCCCACTATAAAAGGCAAACATTTAAGAGCCTTTGAAGCTGACCCTCTTGCATATTTCAAAGGTTTATTTCCAGTGATCACAAGTGCATCAATTACTACTCAAATGTGATCAAGCAAGAGAAGATTCTATGATCTCATAGATATAGAATTGGGTTGTTGTAAACTTACTAATCAAAATCATTTATCTTGTGAGTTTACTTAATGTAATGTATGTCCTAGAATTGTCTTAGGATCATCATTGCAAAGTGTATAAGTCTTGTAACTTCAATTAGTAGAAGAATAGACTAGCTTAGTGATCTACTTCCTTAAAGAGACTTAAGAAGTTGATTAATCTTATTTGGAGATTAATACTTGTCCAAGGTGAAGACAAGTTGATCTAGGTTGGAGTTGATCTTTCGAAGGGATAGAAAGATTATGTTTGTTGTCTATCAAATAAGTTGAAGACTTGTAAATCGGATCTCCACCGGGTTTGGAGAAAAGTGCTTAGTGAAGCAACAAATCCCTATTAGTGTAATCGGGGAGTGGATTAAGGTGAATTAGTTAACATCCACCCGAACCACTATAAATCCTTGTGTCTATGTTCTTTACATTACTTCATTTATCATTTCGAACATATACACTACACACATCAAGTTTGAGTTGAGTTGGTTGATCAAAGTTAAATTGAATTTGGTGATCAATCGAAAAAGTGTTAAAAACGTATCAAGTAACTATTCACCCCCCTCTAGTTACTTACTATATATATATATATATATATATATATATATATATATATATATATATATATATATATATATATATATATATAAGTCATTGTATTTCAGCCTTTGATTATATACTTGTATGTTAAACTTCTGATTATTTAATTTCGATACAAATTTACCAGGTCTACTGTATTAAATATGCTTTCAGCAGCCTATGTGATTTTATTCTCATGACATGGATTAAATATATTTGTGTATGTTAATACAACTATACTGAATCTACATGTATGTGTCATTGATCACATTTTATTTTATTTTATTATGTGTCATGAACATGTTTTTGGTATACCTATGTCATATATAATTGTTAGATGAAGCTTTAACATAAGCAGAGTGGTAAAGTGATCAGGATCCCCTTCAAGAAGCTAAGAAGTCCCGAGCAGGGAAGTGTTGGCATATTGCTCTACAAAGTTTAAATGACCATATATTGCTCTACAAAGTCTAATCATTCCATCTTTCAGTATTTATACCTCACTTCGTTATTTTGTGCTATTTTAATGTATATTAGGACTTCTATTTTGTGCCTCTTTGCAAGTATAAAGCGGAGCAATGTACTATCAAAGATCTATTTGAGGTTTCAAAGATTGAAATTATAATCTCAGAGAGGTACGCGTTATTTAGCCTTATGTATGTCACTGCTTGATTAGATCTTAATTAATATTCAAACCTTCATATCTATGTAGAATCGGTGCACAATTCCTCTATCTTAATTTTAGGCATATACATATACTTATTTAAAGAGGCAACACATTTGTGACAAAACATCTTTTAAATCTTAACCTAAATATATATATATATATATATATATATATATATATATATATATATATATATATATATATATATATATATATATATATATATATATATATATATATATATATATATATATATATATATATATTGTGTTTCTAGGTTTCTTTTATCGCCTCTGAATAATTATTATGATGTACATTTAGTTCCTTATTCACCCGTACCATTTTAAACGCCGCAGATTCTGCCTCAGAGGTTAGTCTGTAATTTATATGTAGCATATCATGTTGTAAAATATTCTGCATTTCCAGCTAATAGATTCAAGGTTAAGTGGAAGGAGGTAAAGACGATCAATTATATGCCTATTCTAGCTTAAACCAAACGTAAACATGGTTCAGTTTCTACAACACATTACACTGTTTAAGTTACTGATGCATATCTTCCTCCATGGCTAACCAACGGTGTACATGATGTTCGAAAGCCTCGCGCAAATAATACCTTTGATGTAAGGTATGATCGGTTTCTAGTTCTTGTTTTTTAACTGAGCTATTTGCAGTTTTGTGACGGAGCCTATGTCTATTGGTCTAAACATTTGTTTAGACAATGTTTGCCACAAGTCTTGATTCAGAGACACCCAAATTTGAAGACTTGCATAGACCGTGATTTGAAGCAAGCCACTAGTCAATGGCTAAAATTACGTCCTTGAGAATTATTACAGTGTTTGGAAGATTTTGTCAGCTGTTGCGACCTTGGAAAAACTCCACTTCAGCTAGTACGTGAAAATAATTGAAGTGTTAAGGATGTTTTTGTTACTGATGGTGCATTTAGTAACTCATTGTAGTTGAAGTTCAATTTATACTTGGTGTTAGTATGTTTGAATATTGTTTCGGTTTCCAAAATAATTTATGCACTTATTTACATACTTCGTTGAAAATTTGGTATTTTTTCATAAAGGTTATTTTTGATCATAATATTGTTTGATTTTAATCATATACGATGCTTCTGATATGGTTTAAATTGGACAGCAGCTAATTTTTTTGTTTTTTGTTTTTTTTACTATATAGACCGGTTGATAATTTTATACAACTTCTTGTTGTGATGCTCAAACTCGCGCCATCTAACTAAGCCAACCGGTCTTCGTATGGATATTTAGTCCGATTTTGGAACCGATCTTAATGATTTTAATCAATTAGACCTGTGCTATTTAGACGTGTCCAAAAAACACGTCTAAATAGTTTTTTCAACACATCTATTTAACTCTTTCTGTAGTAGTGAATGTTACTTCATTAAACACGCTTCTTATATCAATAATATGCATCGCCAAATGGAGTAACATTTGGCGGCGCATAACCTTTGGTTTCAGATTCTACTGAAATTCTCCAGATCACCCTTAAACGAACCTAACATCAAGACTCTCGAAAAGTGTATTACCATTCGAGGTCGTCAGGATGCCGAAAACAAACATTTTACTCATTTTTAATGTTCTTTTTTTAACGTTTTCAATATATTTCGTATTATTAATTTTGTGTATGCATGACTTAGCATGGTATACATAGTTTTAAGGCCTATTATTTTCACTCATAATGTAATTATGTATAACGCATATAATTTTGAATCTAATGTCACTTTATTAAACACGCTTTTTAAATCATTAATATGTGCCACCAGATGGAGTAACATTTAACCTTCGGTTTCAGATTGTGCTGAAATTCTCAAGATCACCCTAAAATGGCCCCATGAGCAAGACTCTATGGATGTGCTTGCCATTCGAGGTTGTCCTAAAAAGACATCTTTTCTCGCAAATTCGCACCACGCACCAAATACCACCGACGGTTCGTGGTGCTTGGGGTTTTTTGTCTTTGACCAAAATGTTAGATCTATCGTATCTTTTGACTCGTACCTCCGATTTAGACACCATTTTTAAATAGTGTATTTTTGCGAGATCTATCCGTTGGCAAACTGCCGTATGCGATTTGTCCTAAATATTTTTCGAAACGAGGCCTCAAAAACCTTCAATTTTGCCTTTTTTATGACGCTCTTTTAACCGTTTTGAATTTCTATCATATTATTCCTTTTTGTATGCATGACCTAGCATGGTACATATTGTTTTAAGGCCTATTATTTCACTTACAATGTAATTATGTATAACTCATAAAGATTTGAATCTAATGTCACTTCATTAAACACGCTTTTTATATCAATAAAATGAGCCGCCAAATGGAGTAACATTTGACGGAGCATAACCTTTGGTTTCAGATTCTACAGAAATTCTCCAAATCACCCTTAAACGAACCTAACATCAAGACTCTCGGAAAGTGTATTACCATTCGAGGTCGTCAGGATGCCGAAAAAAGACATTTTACTTATTTTTAATGTTCTTTTTTGAACGTTTTCAATTTATTTCGTATTATTACTATTGTGTATGCATGACTTAGCATGGTATACATAGTTTTAAGGCCTATTATTTTCACTCATAATGTAATTATGTATAAGGCATATAATTTTGAATCTAATGTCACTTCATTAAACAAGCTTTTTAAATCATTAATATTTACCGCTAGATGGAGTAACATTTAACCTTCGGTTTCAGATTGTGCTGAAATTCTCATGATCACCATAAAACGGCCCCATGAGCAAGACTCTATGGACGTGCTTGCCATTCAAGGTCGTCTAGATTCTTAAAAAGACATATTTCCTGGCAAATTCGCACCACGCACCAAACACCACCGACGGTTCGTAGTGCTTGGGGTTTTTTGTCTTTGGCCAAAATGTCAGATCTATCGTATCTTTTGACTCGTACCTCCGATTTAGTCACCGTTTTTTAAATCGTGTGTTTTTGCGAGATCTCTCCATTGGCAAACTGCCGTATGCGATTTGTCCCAAATATTTTTCGAAACGAGGCCTCAAAAACCTTCAATTCTGCCTTTTTTATGACACTCTTTTGACCGTTTTGAATTTCTATCATATTATTCCTTTTTGTATGAATGACCTAGCATGGTACATATTGTTTTAAGGCCTATTATTTCACTTACAATGTAATTATGTATAACTCATAAAGATTTGAATCTAATATCACTTCATTAAACAAGCTTTTTATATCAATAAAATGCGCCCCCAAATGGAGTAACATTGAGCATAACCTTTGGTTTCAGATTCTACAGAAATTCTCCAGATCACCCTTAAACAACCCTAACATCAAGACCCACGAAAGTGTATTGCCATTCGAGGTCTTCAGGATGCCGAAAAAAGACATTTTACTCATTTTAATGTTCTTTTTTGAACGTTTTCAATATATTTCGTAGTATTAATTTTGTGTATGCATGACTTAGCCATGGTATACATAGTTTTATGGCCTATTATTTCACTCATAATGTAATTATGTATAACGCATATAATTCTGAATCTAATGTCACTTCATTAAACATGCTTTTTAAATCATTAATATGCGCCGCCAGATGGAGTAACATTTGGCGGCGCATAACCTTCGGTTTCAGATTGTGTTGAAATTCTCAAGATCACCCTAAAACGGCCCAACGAGCAAGACTCTCTGGACGTGCTTGCCATTCGAGGTCATCTAGATTCTGAAAAAGGCACCTATCCTCGCATATTCGCACCACGTACCAAACACCACCACCGGTTCATGGTGCTTGTTGTTTTGTGTCTTTGGCCAAAATGTTAGATCTATCGTACATTTTTTGACTCTTTCCTCCGATTTAGTCACCGTTTTTTTTAAATCGTGTATTTTTTCGAGATCTATCCGTTGGCAAATTGCCTTAGGCGGTTTGTCCCAAATATTTTTCGAAACGAGGCCTCAAAAACCTTCAATTTTGCCTTCATATTATTTTATACGCTCTTTTGACCGTTTTGAATTTCTATAATATTATCCCTTCTTGTATGCATGACTTACCATGGTACATATTGTTTTAAGGCCTATTATTTCACTCACAATGTAATTATGTATAATGCATATAATTTTGAATCTAATGTTACTTCATTAAACCCGCTTTTTATATCAATAATATGCGCCGCCAAATGGAGTAACATTTGGTGGCGCATAACCTTTGGTTTCAGATTCTACAGAAATTCTTCAGATCACCCTTAAACAACATCAAGACTCTCGGAAAGTGTATTTCCATTCGAGGTCGTCAGGTTGCCGCAAAAAGATATTTTACTCATTTTTAATGTTCTTTTTTGAACGTTTTCAATATATTTTGTATTATTACTTTTGTGTATGCATGACTTAGCATGGTATACATATTTTTAAGGACTATTATTTCACTCATAATAAAATTATGTATAACGCATATAATTTTGAATCTAATGTCACTTCATTAAACACGCTTTTTAAATCATTAATATGCGCCGCCAGATGGAGTAACATTTGGCATAACATAACCTTTGATTTTAGATTGTGCTGAAATTCTCAAGATCACCCTAAAATGGCCCAACGAGCAAGACTCTCTGGAAGTGCTTGCCATTCGAGGTCGTCTAGATTCCGAAAAAGACATATATCCTCGTAAATTCTCACCACGTGAAATGTCCCGTTCATATTGATTATAAATATTCTATATTAATTAATTTCGTTGCGAGGTTTTGACCTCTATATGAGACGTTTTTCAAAGACTGCATTCATTTTTAAAACAACCATAACCTTTATTTTATCAATAAAGGTTTTAAAAACATTACGTAGATTATCAAATAATGATAATCTAAAATATACTGTTTACACACAACCATTACATAATGGTTTACAATAGAAATATATTACATCGACATATGTTTCTTGAATGCAGTTTTTACACAATATCATACAAACATGGACTCGAAATCTTGTCCTTATTTTAGTATGCAACAGCGAAAGCTCTTAGTATTCACCGGAGAATAAACATGCTTTAAACGTCAACAAAAATGTTGGTGAGTTATAGGTTTAACCTATATATATCAAATCGTAACAATAGACTACAAGATTTCATATTTCAATACACATCCCATACATAGAGATAAAAATCATTCATATGGTGAACACCTGGTAACCGACATTAACAAGATGCATATATAAGAATATCCCCATCATTCCGGGACACCCTTCGGATATGATATAAATTTCGAAGTACTAAAGCATCCGTTACTTTGGATGGGGTTTTTTTGGCCCAATAGATCTATCTTTAGGATTCGCGTCAATTAGGGTGTCTGTTCCCTAATTCTTAGATTACCAGACTTAATAAAAAGGGGCATATTCGATTTCGATAATTCAACCATAGAATGTAGTTTCACGTACTTGTGTCTATTTTGTAAATCATTTATAAAACCTGCATGTATTCTCATCTCAAAAATATTAGATTTTAAAAGTGGGACTATAACTCACTTTCACAGATATTTCCTTCCTCGGAAATAAGACTTGGCCACAGATCGATTCACGAACCTATACAAATATGTTTATATATATCAAAGTATGATCAAAATATAATTACAACCATTTTTATTATGTTTTAAAGATTTGAGTGTATTAAGTCAGCTGTCCTCGTTAGTAACCTACAACTAGTTGTCCACAGTTAGATGTACAGAAATAAATCGATATATATTATCTTGAATCAATCCACGACCCAGTGTATACACGTCTCAGGCTAGATCACAACTCAAAGTATATATATTTTTGGAATCAACCTCAACCCTGTATAGCTAACTCCAACATTACTGCATATAGAGTGTCTATGGTTGTTCCAAATAATATATATACATGGGTCGATATGATATGTCAAAACATTTGCATATGTGTCTATGGTATCCCAAGATTACATAATATATTAGAATACATGTATAATACAATATAAGTTAGCTAGGATATGATTTGTATAGATTTGTTAAACATTTCCCGTAGCTAAAAAGATCAAAAATATCCAATCTTGTTTTACCAACAACTTTTTCATTTTAAATCCGTTTTGAGTGAATCAAATTGCTATGGTTTCATATTGAACTTTAATTTAAGAATACAAATATAAAAAGTATAGGTTTATAGTCAGAAATTTAAGTTACATGTCAATTACTAAAGAGGTAGTCATTTCCGTCGAAAGAACGACATCTTGATGACCATTTTGAAAAACATACTTTCACTTTGAGTTTAACCAAGATTTTTGGATATAGTTTCATGTTCATATGAAAAATCATTTTCAAAGAATAACAACTTTTAAATCAAAGTTTATCATAGTTTTTAATTATCCAAACCAAAACAGCCCCCGGTTTCACTACGACGGCGTATATCCGATTTTATGGTGTTCATCGTGTTTCCAGGTTTTAAATCATTAAGTTAGCATATCATATAGATATAGAACATGTGTTTAGTTAATTTTAAAAGTCAAGTTAAAAGGATTAACTTTTGTTTGGAACAAGTTTAGAATTAACTAAACTATGTTCTAGTGATTACAAGTTTAAACCTTCGAATAAGATAGCTTTATATGTATGAATCGAATGATGTTATGGACATAATTACTACCTCAAGTTTTCTGGATAAAACTACTGGAAATGAGAAAAATGGATCTAGCTTCAAAGGATCCTTGGATGGCTTGAAAGTTCTTGAAGCAGAATCATGACACGAAAACAGTTCAAGTAAGATTTTCACTCGAAATAAGATTGTTATAGTTGTAGAAATTGAATCAAAGTTTGAATATGAATATTACCTTGAATTATAAAGATAAACTACTGTAAATAACAAAGGTTCCTTGATCTTATATGATTACTTGGAATGGATTAGAAAGCTTGGAAGTAAACTTGCAAACTTGGTAGTATTCTTGATTTTTATGAAACTATACTTTTGGAATTTATGAAGAACACTTAGAACTTGAAGATGGAACATAAGAGAGATCAATTAGATGAATAAAATTGAAGAATGAAAGTGTTTGTAGGTGTTTTTGGTCGTTGGTATATGGATTAGATATAAAGGATATGTAATTTTGTTTTCATGTAAATAAGTCATGAATGATTACTAATATTTTTGTAATTTTATGAGATATTGCATGCTAGTTGCCAAATGATGGTTTCCACATGTGTTAGGTGACTCACATGGGCTGCTAAGAGTTGATCATTGGAGTGTATATACCAATAGTATATACATCTAAAAGCTGTGTATTGTACGAGTACGAAATACGGGTGCATACGAGTAGAATTGTTGATGAAACTGAACGAGGATGTAATTGTAAGCATTTTTGTTAAGTAGAAGTACTTTGATATGTGTCTTGAAGTCTTTCAAAAGTGTAAGAATACATATCCAACACAACATGTATATACATTCTAATAGAGTCGTTAAGTCTTCGTTAGTCGTTACATGTAAGTGTTGTTTTGAAACCTTTAAGTTAATGATCTCAATTAATGTTGTTAACCCAATGTTTATTATATCAAATGAGATGTTAAATTATTATATTATCATGATATTATGATGTATGAATATATTTTAATATGATATATACATTAAAATATCGTTACAACGATAATCGTTACATATAAGTCTCGTTTCGAAATTATTAAGTTAGTAGTCTTGTTTTTACATATGTAGTTCATTGTCAACACACTTAATGATATATTTAGATATCACTTTATCATGTTAAATATAGTGTATCAATATCTTAATATGATACATATGTATTTAGTAGACGTTATCATAACGATAATCGTTATATATATCATTTCGAGTTTCTTAACTTAGTAATCTCATTTCTTATGTATATCACACATTGTTAATATACTTAGTGAGATACTTACTGAAAGGACCCGTTCATATACATTATAAACGATTCACAATAGTTGATTACATCGCGAGGTATTTTGACCTCTATATGATACATTTTACAAACATTGCATTCGTTTTTAAAAGACAAACTTTCTTTACAACGAAAGTTGACGGAATGCACACCATTTCATAATACATCCAACTATAATTGACATAATAATAATCTTGATGAACTCAATGACTCGAATGCAACGTCTTTCAAAATATGCCATGAATGACTCCAAGTAATATCTTTAAAATGAGCTAATGCACAGCGGAAGATTTCTTTAATACCTGAGAATAAACATGCTTTAAAGTGTCAACCAAAAGGTTGGTGAGTTCATAGGTTTATCATAATAATCATTTCAATATATTAATAGACCACAAGATTTCCGTTTATAAATATATGTACACTCGCAAGTGTATAAAAGTATTCTATAAGTTGTAGGCACCCGGTAACAAGCCTTAACGTTCATGTTTTACCCTCTGAAGTACACCAGATCAGGTGTGTTTAAAATAACCTCGAAGTACTAAAGCATCCCATAGTCAGGATGGGGTTTGTCAGGCCCAATAGATCTATCTTTAGGATTCGCGCCTACCGTACATAGACAAGTAGTTTAATGTTACCAAGCTAAGGGTATATTTCTGGTTTAAACCCACATAGAATTAGTTTTAGTACTTGTGCCTATTTAGTAAAACATTTATAAAACAGCGCATGTATTCTCAGCCCAAAAATATATATAAAAAGGGTGTAATGAAACTCACCATACTGTATTTCGTAGTAAAAATACATATAACATCATTTAACAAGTGCAAGGTTGGCCTCGGATTCACGAACCTATATTAATTATATATATTTATATGTTGGTCAATATTTGTCTAACAATTTTTGGTCAAGTCATAGTGTACCACAATCCTAATGCTCGAGACTAATATGCAAAAGTCAACAAAAGTCAACTTGACCCAAAATGACTTCTAAAATTTATACGTGTTTATTATATAACTTAGCTATAGTCGTTTTATATATTTAAATATATTTATTAGATTTTATAATAATAAAAGTCATTTATTAATAAAAATTTATATTAACGTTTATATATGATAAAATATACTTTTATATATCTTAAGTAGTAAAATTTATAAAGTTCACTTAATATCGTAAAACTATAGTGGTAAGTATTATTAATGTAATTATATTACGCGTGGTGAAAAAATATCTTTGTATCCCCTATTTATTTGATAAAATAATATTGATCTTAATAATAATAAGTAAAAGTTGTATTATTTTGTAATAATAATTATTATTATTCTATAAAAAAATAACAATATTTATATTTACTAAAAATGTTATTATGATAAAATGATAATACTAACATAATAGTAATAATGATATTTTATAATAACAATGATATTTCTATTAAAATAATAACGACGATAGTAATAATAATCATTTTAACAATAATACTAAAATTCAGTTGACTTTAACTTCAAATCCGTTCATCGAAACCATTCGATATCTAAATGAAAAGTTCTTAATTTTTCGCTAGCTTTCCAATGACATGCATATCATATACCCTATCTCAGTAGCATATGTATCTAATTCAGGATTCAACAAACCTATCTAAGGACAATATCGAATGTACAAGCATGCATAATCCTATATACTCGAGCACTAGTCAGGGATACACTATTGATATATAAAAGTTAAGTTATGAGTGCTCACGTATTGAGATTCAATATTGCAGGAAAGTACGTAGACGCAACGGAGATGATAAACACTAGACTGACCTCACGAGCATACCCATGAACCATGCCCATCACCTCCATAGCTATCACCCATAATTTCCTTAGCTTCGACTCATTCAAAAAACTATTTTGAAATCACTCGGACATCACTCCGTCGTAATATTTTATGTATACTAATAATATCTTGAAATAATATAGAGCAAATATATATATATATGTAAATCGATTGAGAGAGTTTAGAGAAATATATTTTCAAGTTTCTATGAAATAATGAAACCTATTGAATTCTATTTATAATAGATTTTTGAATTATTAAAGTGAATTATTAAAGTATGAATTATTAAATTGAATTATTAAAGTATGAATTATTAAAGTGAATTATTAAAGTATGAATTATTAAAGTGAATTATTAAAGTATGAATTATTAAAGTGAATTATTAAAGTATGAATTATTAAAGTGAATTATTAAAGTATAAATTATTAAAGTGAATTATTAAAGTTAAAGTAAAGTAAAAGTAAAGTAAAGTAAAGGTAAAGTTAAAGTATAGTAAAAATATAAAAACTATGTATGTATAATACGTGTATAAATATATATAATATTAATTTAAATCGTTATATATATATTTAATGAAATAAAATATAAATATCGTTATATTTATTATACTGGTTAAGTAATGAGTTGTCAAAAGTGATTCTAGATATTTATAAAAGTTATATACATTTTAATAATAAAGTTCTTTTTAAACTGAAAACGTTTTTGTACGTTTGAAAATAGATTAATAGAATATTATGGAAACCAATTCTCCAATAGCTTTTGTCTAACTTTCGTAAATGACACTTTTTATTTTTATTTATAAATAGCTTTACAAATTATTCCGAATATCGTTAAGAGGAATAGATTTCTCAAATCATAGTGGACCTCTCAACAGAGACTTGTAATCATAATTCAATGTTTCTGATAATTCAATCATTTAATATATATATATATATATATATATATATATATATATATATATATATATATATATATATATATATATATATATATATTTTAATTTCGTCGATAATCATATTGAAACAAATACATTCATATAAAGCATTATACTTTTAAATACTTTGTTGACATTTTCAATTTATAACATATACACATATACATACATATTCATATATGTTCATTTAATAGTTCGTGAATCATTGGAATTTGGTCGAGGTTTAAATGAATGTATAAACATAGTTTAAAATCCTTGAGATTTAACTTAACAAACATTGCTTATCGTGTCAGAATAATATAAAGATAAAGTTTAAATTTAGTCGGAAATTTCTGGGTCGTCACAGTACCTACCTGTTAAAGAAATTTCGTCCCCGAAATTTGATAGAGGTCGTTATGGCTAACAATGAGAATTTTATTATGACGATTATGAAGTTTTATCATGTCTAAGAAGTATGGATAAAATAATTCGATTACTCAAAGCGTATGAGGGAAGTTATCGTAAATGAAGGAAATAAGATTATAGTGATTCATCATATCTTTTGACGTCATCACAATTGATCTCCGAATTTAAAGAATATCTTTGTAATCTATGTTGGATTTGATGCTTCGGTGATTAAGGAGATTATGATTCTCTTAGAATTAATACGATAATCCATCTTGATTTCTCTGTCGGGTATTTCACTATAAATCCACCTCCTTCGTTTCCTTACAACTCACACCTTCTATTCTTTCTCCCTCAACTCATATTTTAAAGTATTTGTCAATATGCTTCATTCAGTACTGATTCTCGATATACTCCTCACTTTCATATCTGTCGTTCTTCTTTTTCATCTGCCTCCGGAAGAATCTATTTATTACTACTATACTCTCGGTTTTATAGTGTTTTTAGTTCTTCCGTGTCTTTATATTGCTATATGCATCGATATATACGGTTTATAATTTTTGGGTGGTTGTTGGTTTTTTTATCTTCCCTTATATTTCAAAGCCCCTGCTTTTGTCTTCTATAATCATTGACATCCAAGTTAATGCTCCCTTCTATTTGCTGCGATTTATACTCCAATTTCTATTTTGGAGTTTTGTCCTTTCGTTTCTTCTTCTTGCGATTAAGCAACGTTTGTAATGGTCCAGTATTCGCAGATATGAATTTCAGAATGAACATAGTTAATGTTCTAAGAAGGAAATGGTAATGGCACGATCTTGATTTGTTAATTTACCAGAATACCCTGAAAAGACCGAATCATCAAGAAAATATATTCTTGATATTTTTAGAGATTAAATAGAATACAAGATTCGTGTAACATGGAACATGATGACGGCATGGTCTGTGAATCGTCATGTCCCATTAGAAACTCAGCATGACTTACTGTAATATAATCACGTTGATCAAGTGTCATTATATTATACTAACTCATGCTTCAGTTCCCAACACTACTTCAAAACATTCATAATTTAAACTCGAAAGTTTATAGAATATAGAAACTAATAGTTTCTTATATGATGTAACACTGATAGCGCAAAGAGATAAATGACTTCAGATAAGATTAGTTGTGAAAATATCTTCAGAAATATCGCGGATATTTATAATGAAAGATATGATAATATCTTAGAATTTCTAATATTGATGGATGATGATGAAGATTTGTCTGTAAAGGTTTAGAATAAAGAGTAAGGTATTCGTTAATGACTTTAGCAGGCACTGAATCATTTGGATTCTTTAAAGGCAGATTTAGTCTTTGTGATTTGTCCACAGCCTCCTTCATAGTCTGTTCAATCCGTTTTCCAGTTCCAAACCTTCTCCTTTTCTCAGTTTTACCACCTTACTATTCTTTGTCATCAAACTTTTTACTGTTAAGATCGTTTACAGTTTTTGATGCTTCGTCAGCATTTCAAGAACTAGTTTGCAGTTCAGAATATTTTCAGAACTTCACATTCAAAGTATGTAAGTCCAGGAGATAGACGTTTTACGTACACATATAACTGTTGGCGTAGACATGCTGCAAGATTTCAAAATACTGGTTACTGTTTTTCGATGATTCGTATGACAATTCTCGTTACAAGATGCGAATGAGTAAATGATGTGATTTCAATAAATATAATGATTTTTCGAAAAGTCAAAGATAATTGAAGTTGTTGGTAAGTTTATTACTAAGGTGGCGAGATATGAAAGGTCCCCAGTAACGATGATGAAAGGGCAACGTATCTATCGAGATTATAATAAGACTAGTCCGACTGAAAAGTCGAAGTTGACTTGCTGGAGCTGTGACAAAACTGTCTAATTTGAAAAGGAATTGAAAAGTCATTTTAGCTAATAAATGCCAAAGGGTCTGACACGGATACGCGTCGAACTATGACTTTGGCTTTGAGAGCTTTTTAGGTACATAAATGTGGGTAATATGTGGTTGGATCATCATCTCGATTGTTCATTGTTTGAAGTGTCTTCGAAAACTTCGGAGAGTTTGAACACAGTTTGTAATCGTTAATATACATATGATGTTCTAACACGGTTTTGAAGTCAAAGTATAGCTTTGAAAGATGTAGGAATCTAAGAGTGATGTCTTCTGTTAAATCATGACTTGGATTTTGATTTGTCAAAATCAGAATGCGTAATCAAATTTGGGTGAGAATGGTTGTTTTGCTTTCTATTCAAGAATGTATATTGTTGTGGGATTTTGGGAGTATAGTTGATGATTTGCTTAATCAGATTCGAAAAATGTAATATATTAATTGTGAATTTATATATCTCTCGGGTATTACCTACCCGTTAAAAAAAAAAAATTTCACAATTAATATTTTGTACAACAGAATTTTATTACAGTCTTTATGAAAATATATATGTGCATATTTTCTTCAGATGTAATATAGATTTAATTAGTTAATATTAAATTAAACTCATTTGATTTACGGTTGAAACTAGAACTGAATAATCCCTAAAGACTTTAGAAATTACATAACTTTTACGGAGTATTTATTCAATAAAATTGAAATTATGAATTAATACTTCGTTATTTGTTGGTGTTTGTAACCCTTGCACCATATTCTCTAAAGCCACTACTCGAGCGCGAAGCTCGTTGACTTCTTCTATTACATCGGGGTGATTGTCGGTTCGGACGAGCGGATAATTAAAATTTAGAATTTGATGTAGTATATAATCGTGACGAGATACTCTGAAAATGAGAGAGAAAATGGTGTTTCGGACCGGTTCGCTGGTAAGTGCTTCAGGTTCATCGCCAAGAGGGCAATGTGGTGGATGGAAGGGATCACCTTCTTCTTGTCTCAAATTATTGAGGAGGCTACGAACCTATCCCCAATTCATTCATAATAGATGATGGCTAATTGGTTGATCCATTCCGGTCACACTGCTTTCGGAGCTTGAGTGGGATTCCATATCGGAATTCGAGGGACTTGAACTAATGACGAATTCCATTTCGTTCGATTGAATAAAGAATTTTTCGATATAAAGCTATCGGGTGGTATTCTAATTACATAGAATATCTATATATATAGCGCAAAAGATTTCGTAGATTACGGAGGAAATTACGGGATATGTCAGGCAAAGTTTACAGTAACAGATACGCTAAGATATGGATTAGCAGATACGCTAAGATATGAATTTTGTCTATACACTATTCATGCAATCAATGCAGTAAGACGTGTCTAGACTAAGAATGATAAGCAGGCAATTTCCGACAAAATGATAAGCAAAACTTTTGACATGCAGACACGGTCGAAGTCCAGGCTCATTAATGCATCCTAACGACTATCAGTCAGACACACTAATGCAGACCTGGTTCGCTAAGACCACCGCTCTGAAACCAACTGAAAGGACCCGTTCATATACATTATAAACGATTCACAATAGTTGATTACATCGCGAGGTATTTTGACCTCTATATGATACATTTTACAAACATTACATTCGTTTTTAAAAGACAAACTTTCTTTACAACGAAAGTTGACGGAATGCACACCATTTCATAATACATCCAACTATAATTGACATAATAATAATCTTGATGAACTCAATGACTCGAATGCAACGTCTTTCAAAATATGCCATGAATGACTCCAAGTAATATCTTTATAATGAGCTAATGCACAGCGGAAGATTTCTTTAATACCTGAGAATAAACATGCTTTAAAGTGTCAACCAAAAGGTTGGTGAGTTCATAGGTTTATCATAATAATCATTTCAATATATTAATAGACCACAAGATTTCCGTTTATAAATATATGTACACTCGCAAGTGTATAAAAGTATTCTATAAGTTGTAGGTACCCGGTAACAAGCCTTAACGTTCATGTTTTACCCTCTGAAGTACACCAGATCAGGTGTGTTTAAAATAACCTCGAAGTACTAAAGCATCCCATAGTCAGGATGGGGTTTGTCAGGCCCAATAGATCTATCTTTAGGATTCGCGCCTACCGTACATAGACAAGTAGTTTAATGTTACCAAGCTAAGGGTATATTTCTGGTTTAAACCCACATAGAATTAGTTTTAGTACTTGTGCCTATTTAGTAAAAAATTTATAAAACAGCGCATGTATTCTCAGCCCAAAAATATATATAAAAAGGGTGTAATGAAACTCACCATACTGTATTTCGTAGTAAAAATACATATAACATCATTTAACAAGTGCAAGGTTGGCCTCGGATTCACGAACCTATATTAATTATATATATTTATATGTTGGTCAATATTTGTCTAACAATTTTTGGTCAAGTCATAGTGTACCACAATCCTAATGCTCGAGACTAATATGAAAAAGTCAACAAAAGTCAACTTGACCCAAAATGACTTCTAAAATTTATACGTGTTTATTATATAACTTAGCTATAGTCGTTTTATATATTTAAATATATTTATTAGATTTTATAATAATAAAAGTCATTTATTAATAAAAATTTATATTAACGTTTATATATGATAAAATATACTTTTATATATCTTAAGTAGTAAAATTTATAAAGTTCACTTAATATCGTAAAACTATAGTGGTAAGTATTATTAATGTAATTATATTACGCGTGGTGAAAAAATATCTTTGTATCCCCTATTTATTTGATAAAATAATATTGATCTTAATAATAATAAGTAAAAGTTGTATTATTTTGTAATAATAATTATTATTATTCTATAAAAAAATAACAATATTTATATTTACTAAAAATGTTATTATGATAAAATGATAATACTAACATAATAGTAATAATGATATTTTATAATAACAATGATATTTCTATTAAAATAATAACAACGATAGTAATAATAATCATTTTAACAATAATACTAAAATTCAGTTGACTTTAACTTCAAATTCGTTCATCGAAACCATTCGATATCTAAATGAAAAGTTCTTAATTTTTCACTAGCTTTCCAATGACATGCATCTCATATACCCTATCTCAGTAGCATATGTATCTAATTCAGGATTCAACAAACCTATCTAAGGACAATATCGAATGTACAAGCATGCATAATCCTATATACTCGAGCACTAGTCAGGGATACACTATTGATATATAAAAGTTAAGTTATGAGTGCTCACGTATTGAGATTCAATATTGCAGGAAAGTACGTAGACGCAACAGAGATGATAAACACTAGATTGACCTCACGAGCATACCCATGAACCATACCCATCACCTCCATAGCTATCACCCATAATTTCCTTAGCTTCGACTCATTCAAAAAATTATTTTGAAATCACTCGGACATCACTCCGTCGTAATATTTTATGTATACTAATAATATCTTGAAATAATATAGAGCAAATATATATATATGTAAATCGATTGAGAGAGTTTAGAGAAATATATTTTCAAGTTTCTATGAATTAATGAAACCTATTGAATTCTATTTATAATAGATTTTTGAATTATTAAAGTGAATTATTAAAGTATGAATTATTAAATTGAATTATTAAAGTATGAATTATTAAAGTGAATTATTAAAGTATGAATTATTAAAGTGAATTATTAAAATATGAATTATTAAAGTGAATTATTAAAGTATGAATTATTAAAGTGAATTATTAAAGTATAAATTATTAAAGTGAATTATTAAAGTTAAAGTAAAGTAAAAGTAAAGTAAAGGTAAAGTTAAAGTATAGTAAAAATATAAAAACTATGTATGTATAATACGTGTATAAATATATATAATATTAATTTAAATCGTTATATATATATTTAATGAAATAAAATATAAATATCGTTATATTTATTATACTGGTTAAGTAATGAGTTGTCAAAAGTGATTCTAGATATTTATAAAAGTTATATACGTTTTAATAATAAAGTTCTTTTTAAACTGAAAACGTTTTTGTACGTTTGAAAATAGATTAATAGAATATTATGGAAACCAATTCTCCAATAGCTTTTGTCTAACTTTCGTAAATGACACTTTTTATTTTTATTTATAAATAGCTTTACAAATTATTCCGAATATCGTTAAGAGGAATAGATTTCTCAAATCATAGTGGACCTCTCAACAGAGACTTGTAATCATAATTCAATGTTTCTGATAATTCAATCATTTAATATATATATATATATATATATATATATATATATATATATATATATATATATATATATATATATATATATATATATATATATATATATATTTTAATTTCGTCGATAATCATATTGAAACAAATACATTCATATAAAGCATTATACTTTTAAATACTTTGTTGACATTTTCAATTTATAACATATACACATATACATACATATTCATATATGTTCATTTAATAGTTCGTGAATCATTGGAATTTGGTCGAGGTTTAAATGAATGTATAAACATAGTTTAAAATCCTTGAGATTTAACTTAACAAACATTGCTTATCGTGTCAGAATAATATAAAGATAAAGTTTAAATTTAGTCGGAAATTTCTGGGTCGTCACACTTACTCATCATAATCTCATGTCAACCATATATATATGTCTATGTATACCACAACATGTAGTTTTTACAATTTTGTAACGTTCGTGAATCGCCGGTCAACTTGGGTGATCAATTGTCTATATGAAACTTATTTCATTTAATCAAGTCTTAACAAGTTTGATTACTTAACACGTCGGAAACATTTAGTCATGTAAATATCAATCTCAATTAATATATATAAACATGGAAAAGTTCGGGTCATTACAGTACCTACCCGTTAAATAAATTTCGTCCCGAAATTTTAAGCTGTTGAAGGTTTTGACGAATCTTCTGGAAATAGATGCGGGTATTTCTTCTTCATCTGATCTTCACGCTCCCAGGTGAACTTGGGTCCTCTACGAGCATTCCAACGAACCTTAACAATCGGTATCTTGTTTTGCTTAAGTCTCTTAACCTCACGATCCATTATTTCGACGGGATCTTCAATGAATTGAAGTTTTTCATTGATTTGGATTTCGTCCAACGAAATAGTGAGATCTTCTTTAGCAAAACATTTCTTCAAATTCGAGACGTAGAAAGTGTTATGTACAGCCGCGAGTTGTTGAGGTAGCTCCAGTTGGTAAGCTACTGGTCCGACACGATCTATAATCTTGAATGGTCCAATGTACCTTGGATTTAGTTTCCCCCGTTTACCAAATCGAACAACGCCTTTCCAAGGTGAAACCTTAAGCATGACCATTTCTCCAATTTCAAACTCTATATCTTTTCGTTTACTGTCCGCGTAGCTCGTTTGTCGACTCTGGGCGGTTTTCAATCGTTGTTGAATTTGGATGATTTTCTCGGTAGTTTCTTGTATTATCTCTGGACTCGTAATCTGTCTATCCCTCACTTCATTCAAACAAATCAGAGACCTGCACTTTCTACCATAAAGTGCCTCAAACGGCGCCATCTCAATACTAGAATGATAACTGTTGTTGTAGGAAAATTCTGCTAACGGTAGGTGTCGATCCCAACTGTTTCCGAAATCAATAACACATGCTCGTAGCATGTCTTCAAGCATTTGTATCGTCCTTTCACTCTGCCCATCAGTTTGTAGATGATAGGCAGTACTCATGTCTAGACGAGTCCCCAATGCTTGTTGCAACGTCTGCCATAACCTTGAAACAAATCTACCATCCCTATCAGAGATAATAGAGATGGGTATTCCATGTCTAGAGACAACCTCCTTCAAATACAATCGCGCCAACTTCTCCATTTTGTCATCTTCTCTCATTGGCAGGAAGTGTGCTGACTTGGTGAGACAATCAACTATTACCCAAATAGTATCATAACCACTTGCAGTCCTTGGCAATTTAGTAATGAAATCCATGGTAATGTTTTCCCATTTCCATTCCGGGATTTCAGGTTATTGTAGTAGACCTGATGGTTTCTGATGTCTAGCTTTGACCTTAGAACACGTCAAACATTCTCCTACATATTTAGCAATATCGGCTTTCATACCCGGCCACCAAAAGTGTTTCTTGAGATCTTTATACATCTTCCCCGCTCCAGGATGTATTGAATATCTGGTTTTATGTGCTTCTTTAAGTACCATTTCTCTCACATCTCCAAACCTTGGTACCCAAATTCTATCAGCCCTATATCGGGTTCCGTCTTCCCGAATATTAAGATTTTTCTCTGATCCTTTGGGTATCTCATTCTTCAACTTTCCTTCTTTTACAACCCCCTGTTGCGCCTCCTTTATTTGAGTAGTAAGGTTAGTACGAATAATTATATTCATAGCTTTTACTCGTATAGGTTCTCTGTCCTTTCTACTCAAAGCGTCGGCTACCACATTCGCCTTCCCCGGGTGGTATCGAATCTCAAAATCACAATCATTCAACAGTTCAATCCACCTGCGTTGTCTCATATTCAGTTTCTTCTGATTAAATATATATTGGAGACTTTTGTGGTAGGTATATATAATACTTTTGACCCCATATAAATAATGCCTCAAAGTCTTTAATGCAAAAACAATAGCACCCAATTCCAAATCGTGAGTTGTATAATTTTGCTCGTGAATCTTTAATTGTCTAGACGCATAAGCAATCACCTTCATTCGTTGCATTAATACACAACCGAGACCTTGCTTTGATGCGTCACAATAAATCACAAAATCATCATTCCCTTCAGGCAATGACAATATAGGTGCCGTAGTTAGCTTTTTCTTCAATAACTGAAACGCCTTCTCTTGTTCATCCTTCCATTCAAATTTCTTCCCTTTATGCGTTAATGAAGTCAAGGGTTTTGCTATTTTGGAGAAATCTTGGATGAATCTTCTGTAGTAACCAGCCAATCCTAAAAATTGACGTATATGCTTCGGAGTTTTTGGGGTTTCCCACTTTTTAACGGTTTCGATCTTTGCCGGGTCCACCTGGATACCTTCTTTGTTCACTATGTGACCGAGGAATTGAACTTCTTCCAACCAAAATGCACACTTTGAAAACTTAGCGTACAGTTTTTCTTTCCTCAATACTTCTAGCACTTTTCTCAAATGTTCTTCGTGCTCTTGATCATTCTTTGAGTAAATAAGTATGTCGTCGATAAAAACAATGACAAACTTGTCAAGATATGGCCCACACACATGGTTCATAAGGTCTATGAACACAACTGGTGCATTAGTCAATCTAAACGGCATAACCATAAACTCGTAATGACCATAACGCGTCCTAAAAGCAGTTTTTGGAATATCATCCTCCTTTACTCGCATTTGATGATATCCATAACGTAAATCGATTTTCGAATAAACCGACGAGCCTTGTAGTTGATCAAATAAGTCGTCAATTCTCGGCAGTGGATAACGGCTTTTGATGGTAAGTTTATTCAACTCTCTGTAGTCAATACACAACCTAAATGTACCATCCTTCTTCTTGACAAACAAAACAGGAGCTCCCCATGGTGATGTGCTTGGTCAAATGAAACCACGTTCTAATAGTTCTTGCAGTTGGCTTTACAAATCTTTCATCTCCCTGGGTGCGAGTCTGTAAGGAGCACGAGCTATTGGTGCAGCTCCTGGTACAAGATCTGTTTAAAATTCAATAGATCGATGTGGAGGTAGTCCCGGTAATTCTTTCGGAAATACATCGGGAAATTCTTTTGTGACGGGAACATCATTGATGCTCTTTTCTTCAGTTTGTACTTTCTCGACGTGTGCTAGAACAGCATAGAAACCTTTTCTTATTAGTTTTTGTACCTTCAAATTACTAATAAGATGTAGCTTCGTGTTGCCCTTTTCTCCGTACACCATTAAGGGTCCTCCCTCTTCTCGTACAATGCGAATTGCATTTTTGTAACATACGATCTCTGCTTTCATCTTCTTCAGCCAGTCCATGCCAACTATTACATCAAAACTCCCTAACTCTACTGGTATCAAATCAATCTTAAATATTTCGCTACCCAGTTTATTTTCTCGATTCCGGCATATATAATCTGCTGAAATTAATTTACCCTTTGCTAATTCGAGTAAAAATTTACTATCCAACGGCGTCAATGGACAACTTAATTTAGCACAAAAATCTATACTCATATAGCTTCTATCCGCACCCGAATCAAATAAAACATAAGCAGATTTCTTGTCAATAAGAAACGTACCCGTAAGAAGCTCCGGGTCTTCCTGTGCCTCTGCCGCATTCATATTGAAAACTTTTTCGCGGCCTTGTCCATTCGTGTTCTCCTGGTTCGGGAAATTTCTAATAATGTGGCCCGGTTTTCCACATTTATAACAAACTACATTGGCATAACTTGCTCCGACACTACTTGCTCTGCCATTACTCGTTCCAACACCATTTATTCCTTTCGTTATGTTAACCCCTGGTCCATATACCTCACACTTTGCCGCGCTATGACCATTTCTTTTACACTTGTTACAAAATTTGGTGCAGAACCCCGAGTGATACTTTTCATACCTTTGGCATAGCTGCTTCTGATTGTTATTGTTGTTGTTGTTGCGGTTGTTATTGTTGTTGGGATGATTGTTGTAGTTGTTGTTGTTGTGCCGTTTGTTGTAGTTGTGATTAATGTTGCGATTGTTGGGATAGTTGTTGTTGTTTTGGTGACTCTTATCACCGTTTTCTTCCCACTTTCTTTTGACTAACTTCACGTTGGCCTCTTCGGCCACCTGTTCTTTAATTCTTCCCTCAATCTGGTTTACTAGTTTGTGAGCCATTCTACATGCCTTTTGTATGGAGGCAGGCTCGTGTGAACTTATATCTTCTTGGATTCTCTCCGGTAACCCTTTCACAAATGCGTTGATCTTCTCTTCCTCATCTTCGAACACTCTCGGACACAATAGGCACAATTCTGTGAATCGTCTTTCGTACGAAGTAATATCGAATCCCTGTGTTCGTAACCCTCTAAGTTCTGACTTGAGCTTATTGACCTCGGTTCTGGGACGGTACTTCTCGTTCATCAAGTGCTTGAATGCTGACCACGGTAGCGCGTAAGCAGCATCTTGTCCCACTTGCTCTAGATAGGTATTCCACCATGTTAATGCAATACCTGTGAAGGTATGCGTAGCGTACTTCACTTTGTCTCCTTCAGCACACTTACTTATGGAAAACACCGATTCAACTTTCTCGTTCTACCGTTTCAATACAATTGGTCCTTCGGTCCCATCAAATTCTGAAGGTTTGCAGGCAGTGAATTCCTTGTAGGAGCATCCTACACGATTTCTTGCGCCGTTAGCTGTATTGCTAGATTCAGAGTTATTGTTGGTATGTAGCGCGACCTGTACTGCGGCTATGTTTGAAGCAAGAAAGGCACGAAATTCCTCTTCGCTCATATTCAAGGTGTGTCAAGTAGTCGGTGCCATTTCCTTCAAAATAGTCAAATGAAACAATTTAATCATACAGAATATTAAGAGTAGTCAATAGTATCTCATAGCATAATATGAACTCATTTATAAAAGCTTTTTCTTCATATTAGCGTTTTATAAGTTTAAATTCGGGTACTACCTACCCGTTAAGTTCATATTTAGTAGCTAATATATAATTCAACTACTACAATTCCATATGAAAAACTGATTATAATAATATATCACACACAAATATTCTTCAAACTTACAACTTCGCTATATTACATATAACATGAAATATAGTACACTATGATACAGGACAGTTTTGAAGATAAATCTAGTTAATACGCAAGTTGTTCAGCAAAGGAAATAAATACACGTAATTCATAAGTCCAGAAACAAGTCATGCATTCTGGTTTTACTAAGACGACTCCCCATCCTTGGTCTTGTGGAAAATAACCGTTACGACCATTAGCTAGGTCGCATGTTGTAATGTCGTCAAAAGGACGAGGGTTTCGTAATGTCCAACAGCCCCGTAATAATCTAAACACCTTGTTTCTCACCCCAACTACTGAATCCGTCACTTGTGGGAAAGTTTTATTTAAAAGCTGCAATCCGATGTTCTTTTTCTCACTTTGGTAAGAAGCGAACATCACTAACCGGTAAGCATAACATGCTTCTTTATGTTGCATGTTAGAAGCTCTTTCTAATTCACGAAATCCTATGTTGGGATTTGTTGAGTCAAAATAGGTTCTTAACCCGTAGCGTAAAATTGCATTTGGGTTCCCCGCATTTAACGCTTTAAAGAAAACACGGCGTAACTTAAAGTCTCCCCAATGTGATATACCCCACCTATCAAAGGAAAGCCTTTTATAAACTATGGCATTTCTGGAAAGTCTTTCAAATGTTTGACAAGTTAATTTCGCCATAACTAAATATGCTGATGAATTCTGACCGACTCTAGACAAGATTTCCTCAATCACATCCTCTGGTAGTTTTTCTAAAATATTCGGTTGTCTACCCTTAACGTCCATTTTGTTTTTATACTGTAAAATAGACAAGGATTAGATTCGTAATAACAAACAATACAAGCAATTTTTACATAGAACATAAAAGTACAAGCACACTACAATACATTTATTACACAACATACTCACACCCCTCTAATCTGAATCACTGGTTTCTTCTTCTTCGGACTTGGTTCTTTTTCCAAATCTTCTAGGGATATATGATGTTCCTCTAATACGAGTCGTCATTTTCCACATTGGTTTAGAAAAACCTGGTGGTTTAGAGGTTCCCGGGTTATTGTCACAATATTGAAAATACGGGTGTTGAAGGTACATATAAAGTTCATCGGGGTCGGAATCAGATTTCTCTATTTTGATGCCTTTTCCTTTATTATTTTCTTTTGCCTCATTAAATTGGGTCGGGGTAATTTCTATAACATCATCAGAATCCTCATCAGGATCCGATTCATCAGAAAATTGGTAATTTTTCCAATATTTTGCTTCCTTAGCGGAAACACCATTGACCATTATTAACTTTGGTCCATTGGTTGAGGATTTTCTTTTATTTGACCGGTTTTCTATGGTTCCTACTATTCCCCCCTCCGGAACCTCTTCTTCTTCCGGTCCCTCTTCTTCTGGTTCCTCTTCTTCCGGTTCCTCTTCTTCCGGTTCCGTTTCCTCTTCTTCCGGTTCTTCGGGAACTTTGAATCTTGCCAATATATATTTGACTCTTCGTTATTACAAGGTGAGTCAATGGGATTTGTGCTAGAGGTAGACATCTATCACACAATATCAACCATGTTAAGAGATTAATATATCACATAAGATTTACATGTTAATAATATATAGTTTCCAACAAAAATGTTAAGCAATCATTTTTAAAGAAAACACGGTCGAAGTCCAGACTCACTAATGCATCCTAACAAACTCGATAAGACACACTAATGCAAATTTTCTGGTTCTCTAAGACCAACGCTCGGATACCAACTTAAATGTCCCGTTCATATTGATTATAAACGTTTCATATTAATTGATTTCGTTGCGAGGTTTTGACCTCTATATGAGACTTTTTTCAAAGACCGCATTCATTTTTAAAACAACCATAACCTTTATTTTATCAATAAAGGTTTTAAAAAAATTACGTAGATTATCAAATAATGATAATCTAAAATATACTGTTTACACACGACCATTACATAATGGTTTACGATAGAAATATATTACATCGACATATGTTTCTTGAATGTAGTTTTTACACAATATCATACAAACATGGACTCCAAATCTTGTCCTTATTTTAGTATGCAACAGCGGAAGCTCTTAGTATTCACCTGAGAATAAACATGCTTTAAACGTCAACAAAAATGTTGGTGAGTTATAGGTTTAACCTATATATATCAAATCGTAACAATAGACCACAAGATTTCATATTTCAATACACATCCCATACATAGAGATAAAAATCATTCATATGGTGAACACCTGGTAACCGACATTAAGAAGATGCATATATAAGAATATCCCCATCATTCCGGGACACCCTTCGGATATGATATAAATTTCGAAGTACTAAAGCATCCGGTACTTTGGATGGGGTTTGTTAGGCCCAATAGATCTATCTTTAGGATTCGCGTCAATTAGGGTGTCTGTTCCCTAATTCTTAGATTACCAGACTTAATAAAAAGGGGAATATTTGATTTTGATAAGGGGCATATTCGATTTTGATAATTCAACCATAGAATGTAGTTTCACGTACTTGTGTCTATTTTATAAATCATTTATAAAACCTGCATGTATTCTCATCCCAAAAATATTAGATTTTAAAAGTGGGACTATAACTCACTTTCACAGATATTTCCTTCTTCGAAAATAAGACTTGGCCACGGATCGATTCACGAACCTATACAAATATGTACATATATATCAAAGTATGATCAAAATATAATTACAACCATTTTTATTATGTTTTAAAGATTTGAGTGTATTAAGTCAGCGGTCCTAATTAGTAACCTACAACTTGTTGTCCACAGTTAGATGTACAGAAATAAATCGATATATATTATCTTGAATCAATCTACGACCCAGTGTATACACGTCTCAGGCTAAATCACAACTCAAAGTATATATATTTTTGGAATCAACCTCAACCCTGTATAGCTAACTCCAACATTACTGCATATAAAGTGTCTATGGTTGTTCCAAATAATATATATACATGGGTCGATATGATATGTCAAAACATTTGCATACGTGTCTATTGTATTCCAAGATTACATAATATATTAGAATACATGTATAATACAATATAAGTTAGCTAGGATATGATTTTTATAGATTTGTTAAACATTTCCCGTAGCTAAAAAGATCAAAAATATCCAATCTTGTTTTACCCATAACTTCTTCATTTTAAATCCATTTTGAGTGAATCAAATTGCTATGGTTTCATATTGAAATCTAATTTAAGAATCAAAATAGAAAATGTATGGGTTTATAGTCAGAAATTTAAGTTACATGTCAATTACTAAAGAGGTAGTTATTTCCGTCGAAAGAACGACATCTTGATGACCATTTTGAAAAACATACTTTCACTTTGAGTTTAACCAAGATTTTTGGATATAGTTTCATGTTCATATGAAAAATCATTTTCCCAGAAGAACAAATTTTAAATCAAAGTTTATCATAGTTTTTAATTATCTAAACCAAAACAGCCCCCGGTTTCACTACGACGGTGTATATCCAATTTTATGGTGTTCATCGTGTTTCCAGATTTTAAATCATTAAGTTGTCATATAATATAGATATAGAACATGTGTTTAGTTAATTTTAAAAGTCAAGTTAGAAGGATTAACTTTTGTTTGCGAACAAGTTTAGAATTAACTAAACTATGTTCTAGTGATTACAAGTTTAAACCTTCGAATAAGATAGCTTTATATGTATGAATCGAATGACGTTATGAACATCATTACTACCTCAAGTTTTCTGGATAAAACTACTGGAAATGATAAAAATAGATCTAGCTTCAAAGGATCCTTGGATGTCTTGAAAGTTCTTGAAGCAGAATCCTGACACGAAAACAGTTCAAGTAAGATTTTCACTCGAAATAAGATTGTTATAGTTGTAGAAATTGAATCAAAGTTTGAATATGAATATTACATTGAATTAGAAAGATAACCTACTGTAAATAATAAAGGTTCCTTGATCTTAGATGATTACTTGGAATGGATTAGAAAGCTTGGAAGTAAACTTGCAAACTTGGTAGTATTCTTGATTTTTATGAAACTATACTTATGGAATTTATGAAGAACACTTAGAACTTGAAGATGGAACTTGAGAGAGATCAATTAGATGAAGAAAATTGAAGAATGAAAGTGTTTTTAGGTGTTTTTGGTCGTTGGTATATGGATTAGATATAAAGGATATGTAATTTTGTTTTCATGTAAATAAGTCATGAATGATTACTAATATTTTTGTAATTTTATGAGATATTTCATGCTAGTTGCCAAATGATGGTTCCCACATGTGTTAGGTGACTTACATGGGCTGCTAAGAGCTGATCATTGGAGTGTAAATACCAATAGTACATACATCTAAAAGCTTTGTATTATACGAGTACGAATACGGGTGCATACGAGTAGAATTGTTGATGAAACTGAACGAGGATGTAATTGTAAGCATTTTTGTTAAGTAGAAGTACTTTGATATGTGTCTTGAAGTCTTTAAAAAGTGTAAGAATACATATCAAAACACAACATGTATATACATTCTAATGGAGTCGTTAGGTCTTCGTTAGTCGTTACATGTAAGTGTTGTTTTGAAACCTTTAAGTTAACGATCTCAATTAATGTTGTTAACCCAATGTTTATTATATCAAATGAGATGTTAAATTGTTATATTATCATGATATTATGATGTATGAATATCGTTTAATATGATATATACATTAAAATATCGTTACAAAGATAATCGTTACATATATGTCTCGTTTCGAAATTATTAATTTAGTAGTCTTGTTTTTACATATGTAGTTCATTGTTAACACACTTAATGATATATTTAGATATCACTTTATCATGTTAAATATAGTGTATCAATATCTTAATATGATACATATGTATTTAGTAGACGTTATCATAACGCTAATCGTTATATATATCATTTCGAGTTTCTTAACTTAGTAATCTCATTTCTTATGTATATCACACATTGTTAATATACTTAGTGAGATACTAAAACCATATATATATGTCTATATATACCACAACATGTAGTTTTTACAATTTTGTAACGTTCATGAATCGCCGGTCAACTTGGGTGATCAATTGTCTATATGAAACTTATTTCATTAAATCAAGTCTTAACAAGTTTGATTGCTTAACACGTTGGAAACATTTAATCATGTAAATATCAATCTCAATTAATATATATAAACATGGAAAATTTCGGGTCACTACACCACGCACCAAACACCACCGACGATTCGTGGTGCTTGGTGTTTTGTGTCTTTGGACAAAATGTTAGATATATCGTATCTTTTGACTTGTACCTCCAATTTAGTAACCGTTATTTTTTAATCGTGTATTTTTTTGAGATCTATCCGTTGGCAAACTGCCGTACCCAAATATTTTTCGAAACGAGGCCTCGAAAACCTTCAATTTTGCAATTTTTTTATATTTTAGACGCTCTTTTGACCGTTTGGTATTTCTATCATATTATTCCATTTTGTATGCATGACTTAGCATGGTACATATTGTTTTAAGGCCTATTATTTCACTCATAATGTAATTATGTATGACACATATAATTTTGAATCTAATGTCACTTCATTAAACACCCTTTTCATATCAATAATATGCGACGCCAAATGTAGTACCATTTGGCGGCGCATAACCTTTGGTTTCAGATTCTACTGAAATTCTCCAGATCACCCTTAAACGACCCTAACATCAAGACTATTGGAAAGTGTATTGCCATTCGAGGTCGTTAGGATGCCGAAAAAATACATTTTACTCACTTTTAATATTCATTTTTGAACGTGTTCAATATATTTTGTATTATTACTTTTGTGTATGCATGACTTAGCATGGTATACATAGTTTTAAATCCTATTATTTCACTGACAATGTAATTATGTATAACGCATATAATTTTGAATCTACTGTCACTTCTTTAAACACATTTTTTAAATCATTAATATGCGCCGCCAGATGGAGTAACATTTGGCGGTGCATAACCTTTGGGGTCAATCTGGATATCCATATCTCAAGCAGATTAATTAATAGGATGGGCAGAGCGAGGCTCGAACCCATGACCTAACCCCCAGCCCCAACACACATGGTGAAGGGGATGCCGTTGAAGTAATGCATCGTTGGCGTATCTCCGATTTAGTTACCCCTTTTTTAAATCATGTATTTTTTCGAGATCTATCCGTTGGCAAACTGCCGTAGGCGGTTTTTGCCAAATATATTTCGAAACGAGGCTTCGAAAACCTTTAATTTTGTCTTTTTATTATTTTGACGCTCTTTTGACCGTTTTGAATTTCTATCATATTATTCCTTTTTGTATGCATGACTTAGCATGATACATATTGTTTCAAGGTCTATTATTTCACTCACAATATAATTATGTACCCCGTATAATGCATATAATTTTTAATCTAATGTCACTTCATTAAACACGCTTTTTATATCAATAATATGCGCCGCCAAATGGAGTAACATTTGTCGGCGCATAACCTTTGGTTTCAGATTCTACTGAAATTCTCAGCTCACCCTTAAACAACCCTAACATCAAGACTCTCGGAAAGTGTATTGCCATTCGAGGTCGTCCGGATGCCGAAAAAAGACATTTTACTCAGGTTAAGATGTTCTTTTTTGAACGTTTTCAATATATTTCGTATTATTACTTTTGTGTATGCATGACTTAGCATGGTATACATAGTTTTAAGGCCTATTATTCCACTCACAATGTAATTATGTATAACACATATAATTTTGAATCTAATGTCATTTCATTAAACACGCTTTTTAAATCATTAATATGCGCCGCCAGATGGAGTAACATTTGGCGGCGCATAACATTCGGTTTCAGATTGTGCTGAAATTCTCAAGATCACCATAAAAGGGACCAACGAGCAAGACTCTCTGGACGTGCTTGCCATTCGAGGTCGTCTAGATTCCGAAACATACATATTTCTTTGCAAATTCGCACCACACACCAAACACCATTGACGGTTCGTGGTGCTTTGTGTTTTGTGTCTTTGGCCAAAATGTTAGATATATCGTATCTTTTGACTCGTATCTCCGATTTAGTCACCGTTTTTTTAAATCGAGTATTTTTTTCGAGATTTATCCGTTGCCAAACTCCCGTAGGCAGTTTGTCCCAAATATTTTTCGAAACGAGGCATCGAAAGCCTTCAATTTTGCATTTTTTTTTATTTTAGACTCTCTTTTGACCGTTTTGAATTTCTATTATATTATTCATTTTGTATGCATGACTTAGTATGGTACATATTGTTTTAAGGCTTATTATTTCACTCACAATATAATTATGTATGACAGATATAATTTTGAATCTAATGTCACTTCATTAAACATGCTTTTTATATCAATAATAAGCGCCGCTAAATGGAGTACCATTTGGCGGCGCAAAACCTTTGGTTCCAGATTCTACTGAAATTCTCTAGATCACCCTTAAACGACCCTAACATCAAGGTTCTCGAAAAGGGTATTACCATTCGAGGTCGTCAGGATGCCCAAAAAAGACATTTTACTCATATTTAATGTTCTTTTTTGAACGTTTCAATATATTTCGTAATATTACTTTTGTATATGCATGACTTTGCATGGTATACATAGTTTTAAGGCCTATTATTTTCACTCACAATGTAGTTATATATAACGCATATAATTTCGAATCTAATGTCACTTCATTAAATACGCTTTTTAAATCATTAATATCCGCAGCCAGATGGAGTAACTGTAACACCCCATCCCAATTAAGAAACGGAAGGTCACATTTATTACTAAATAACTTAATTTCAAAATAAGTTTAACAATATTAAACGACAAGGTTTAGAACAACCGAATTATTAAAATATTTAATAATACTTAAAGTCTCCAAATCTTAACATAAGTCTGAATAATTATTAATAAGGGTAGTCTCTAAGGCATCTTCCAATCCATAAGCTCTCTCACTCATCCCATATGATCCTGATTGCCTGCTGCAGGAAAAGAAAAATGCAGCTGAGCTAATAGCTCAGTGCACGGATGTTGACAGATATAAACAGTAATAATAAATATTTTAAATTATAAGAACAGAAGGAATTAAATAACATTATTCTTATTTTAAAAATCTCTATCGAGTACCACCACAACACTAGAGTAAGAAATGAAATAAAGCTGAAGCAACGAGGGGTTGGGAAATTATACCGAGTACACCTAACAGAAACAGAATATGGACAGAACAGAATAGAATGTACAACATTGGTGCCATATCATATCACAAATCATATATCACATGTCAGAATCACACACTGGTCATGACTCCAGGTGCAACCCTAAATTGGAAGGTGTGTATGAACTACACTACACAACCGTCTATAGAAACCTGTCCATAGTATAACCTAGGATGCATCCATACGCCTCCCAAATAATCAGAAAGCTCTCCCACGAGCATAATCACATAATATAACATAATATAACAGAGCGCTCTTCAACGAGCAAGAACAGAAGTGGAGACGCCGCAGACTAATCACACCACCACAGAAAGTGCCTTGTCATTGTTCGCCACAATGACAAGCCTGTGGGCACCCCACAGGTGGTTACCTCGGTATACCTATCTCCTGTCTACAAAATCTAGGGTTCTATGGCAGCACAGTGAACATACCAACCAACTCCAAAATTATGTTCACCGTACATATGTAACCTAATCAAATGAATCAAAAGAACGCTCACAAGTAAATACGTTCACAAAGCTTATCAAAACTCATTTCATTTCAGAAAAAGGTTTTTCTCAAAGATTTCCAGAATAATCAGATCATGCAAAGTTTCTCATTTCATCTTACAAAAGCATTTTCTCAAAAGTTTCCACAAAAATATATCTCATAATTTAGTTCAACTCAAATAGATAGATTAAGCACGTGAAATCAAATAATGAAGTGATAACAAGATAATCATGAAGCATATCAAGGTAACGCTGAAAGAACAGTACGGACATCCGTACCTGGATAAACGTGTACATCTCACAAAGTTAGAAAGATCCTCCAATATACTCAACAACAACTACATAAAAATGATTTGACAAAAACTTAGTATCTAAACTTCAAAATCCTAATGTTATAATGACCCAATAACCCAATCGTTATGTATGTATAATATGCATTTATATTAAATTATGTTTTTCTTTTAATTAAATATATAAATATAAATATAAATATAAATTGTATGTACTGGGAGTGTTAATATAATTATGCAGTCGTACTCCGTATTTTATTTTATTTAGCAAGGCTGGTATCCAAAAAGGTGCAAGTACAAATTATAAACTGTTCATTTCATAAATTTCATTTATAGCTCAGAGTACAAGTCCTAACATAATAATTAAATCATATATTTCCATTTTGTTTCTTCATTCCGCATTAAGTCCAGCTTTCAGTTCCATCGATATATATACGTAATCATAAGGAGCATTTTATACTATTTATACGATTGCCTATATTAATATTAACTTATTTAGCTACTTATTTTATTTTATCTGTTAACATTTATTATTGATCAATAAAAGACTATATATATAATGTATCATGGAATATACTATAAGGACCGTGACTGTAAATATTCAAATCATCATCTTCTTATTCGATTCAATATAGTTAAATATAAAAATACCAACTCTTAGTTCATTATAAATAATCCTTCATTCTAGTTCATATATATATATATATATATATATATATATATATATATATATATATATATATATATATATATATATATGATTTGTTTTAACTCTAGTTAATCATAATTTATTATCATCATAAGATTTTTCATGGTTCTAAATACTTGATAAGTGATGTGTGTTAAATCGGTAAATTTCATACTAACGTAATTGAGACAAAATGTAAGAGCTTATTCTATTTATATAATAACATATAAAATCACTACAAGATTTAACAATGCTTACAAACGTGCATATATTTATATATAATCGAGTTCAGTTAAGATGTACATAATATGAAGACCGAGTTCGGATTGTATTAACACAATGCTACTTGCGTCTTGAATACTCTTCGTTCTCTATGTTTCTCAATTTGATATTATGCTTAAAAATTTATGTTGCTTTCCAAGAGAAGGATGTGAGTGAATGATTTAGATGGTGTATATATTGTTATTTGTTGCAAAGTGATTAAGCTAAGAAATGTGTTTATAAAATTGGACGTAAAAGTGGTTATGGAAATGTTGTTGTGAAATGAAAGTGAGGTTAGATATAATAGTAAGTATGCCGATAAGTTGGGAGGTGCCAGACCACGTATTTTGCCATGGTTTTTGACTCCTTCAGATTACTTCCAAAATTTAATTTCAAATGAAGTCACCTATAGATAAGATTTCTCCTAGTCTTAGTATAAATCAATTCTTATTATTTTATTAGTTATAATTCTTATATTAACAAATACATCGGGTGATAAAAAATATGTGATTAAGACTTATCTAGTATTCAAAGGTAGACACTTCCACTACGTTATATTATTTTAATGCTTATTAAGTTCTTATATTATATATACTTAACTTAATACTTAATAAATTAACTTGGGTCATTATAACATATCCCTCTAAAAATGATTTCGTCCCCGAAATCGAAAAATAGAAAATAAATTCAACGATATTAGAATTCTAACCTTTAGGCAAACAAAGAAGGGTAACGCTAACGAATAGACTCCTCGGGTTCCCAAGTGGCTTCCCGTTCCGAGTGATTTCTCCACAACACTTTAACGTAAGGGATCGTTTTGTGTCTTAGTACTCATTCCTCAAGAGCTAGAATTTCCTGAGCTTCTTCTTCACACGAGAGATCTTCGCGAATCTCATGGAGTGGATATTGAACAACATGGAGTGGAGAGTAGTTGTAACCTCGTAAACAAGACACATGAAAAACATTATGCACATGAGACAATGCCGGGGGTAACGCCAAACGATATGATACCTCTCCAACTCTTTCCAAAATCTCAAAAGGACCAATGAATGTTGGGCTAAGTTTTCCTTTAATGCCAAAACATCAAATGCCCTTACAAGGAGAAACTTTAAGAAAAACGTGTTCACCAACTTTAAACTCGAGAGCTCGTCGATGCTTGTTAGCATAACTCTTCTGAGGTGTGCGGGCCTCTTTCAACTTCTCTTTCGCTAATTCAACTTTTTCATTAGTAACTCGGACCAACTCGGGACCTTCAATAACCTTCTCACTGGGTTCGTTCCAATAAATCGGAGCCCTAAATTTTCGACCACACAACATCTCGTAGGGTGCCATGTCTATACTAGCATGCCAAATGTTATTATAAGAAAATTCAACCAAACAAAGATAATCATCCCAACTCCCTGTCCACTCTAAGGCACAAGCCCTTAACATATCTTCTAGGGTCTGGATGGTCCTCTCTGACTGACCATCTTTCTACGAGTGGAATGCAGTGCTATACTTCAGCTTCGTACCAAAAACCTTCTGAAACCCTTTCCAAAACTGTGAAGTAAAACGAGGATCTCTATCTAAAACAATTGACACTGGGGTGCCATGAAGTCTAACAATCTCCTTATGAAAAATTTCGGCCAACTGACTAGCAGAGTATGTCTCATGAATCGCTAAAAAGTGAGCGGATTTTGTAAGACGATCCACCACAACCCATATTGCATCATTCTTTCTCAAAGTTTTTGGCAAGCCTGTCACCAAATCAATTGTAATGTTATCCCACTTCCATACATGAATATCTAGTGGTTGTAACAATCTACTAACCCTCTGATGTTCTATCTTCACCTGCTGACATGTAAGGCATTTAGCCACAAACGCTGCTATGTCTTTCTTCATCCCACTCCACCAATAATGTTTCTTCAAATCTCGGTACATCTTTGCAAAACAAGGATGAACAAAAAATGGAGAACTGTGAGCCTCTGTCAATAATGCTTCTCGAATCTCTACATCATTAGGAACACATAGTCTGTCACCTTGCCAAATAACTTCATGTTGATCAACTCAAAACTCGTTTTGTTTATCATTCTCCAAGTTTTGTACAATAGCCCATAACTCCCCATCATCCTTTTGAGCTTCCTTAATTCATGACACTAAGGTAGGATCGATAGTCAAATGAGCGATGATGCCACCTACTTGCTTAGTGTATACCTTTAATTCAAGACGTTCCATATCGGCGATGATTTCAGGCTGAGTAATAAAACATGATATACTACCTGAACTCTTTCAGCTGAGGGCATCAGCAACAACATTTTCTTTTCCAGGATGATACTGAATGTTGGCATCATAATCTTTTAAGAGTTCCAACCACCTCCTCTGTCTCATGTTCAACTCTTTCTGCGTGAAAATGTACTTAAGACTTTTGTGATCGGTGAAAATATCACAAGTCTCGACATACAAATAGTGCCTCCAAATCTTAAGGGCGAACACGATAGCAGTAAGTTCCAAGTCGTGGGTAGGGTAGTTCTTCTCATATGGTTTTAGTTGCCTCGAAGCGTAGGCGATTACTTTCCCATGTTGCATCAGAACACACCCCAAACCCTTATTCGAAGCATCACTATAAATCTGAAATCCACCCGTTCCTTTTGGCACAACAAGGATCGATGCAGTAACTAATCTCTTCTTTAATTCCTCAAAGCATTTCTCAGGTTCATCGTTTCATTCAAACTTCACCCCCTTTTTGATCAATTGCGTTAATGGCAAGGCTAAAGTTAAAAAAAACTTCCACAAAACGACGATAGTAGCCTGCCAAACCCAAGAAACTTCGTACTTCTGTGACCGAGCTAGGTCTTGGCCAATTGGTAATGGCCACCACCTTTGCAGAATCAACTTCAATTCTATTTCCAGATACCACATGACCGAGAAAAGAAACACGCTGCAACCAGAATTCACATTTTGAAAATTTAGCAAATAACTTCTCTCGGAGGATACCCAACACGATACATAGGTGCTCTTCATGTTCCTCTTTTGACTTCGAGTACACCAATATGTCATCAATGAAGGCTACAACACTTATCCAGATAATTATGAAAGACACGATACATTAAATCCATAAAGACAGCTGGAGCATTCGACAATCCGAAAGGCATTACTAAGAATTCATAATGCCCGTAGCGAGTACGAAATTCTGTCTTAGGAATAACTTCCGCTCTCACCCGCAATTGATGATAACCTGATCTCAAATCTATCTTAGAGAAATACTTCGCCCCTTGAAGTTGATCAAACAAGTCATCTATACGAGGCAAAGGATATCTGTTTCTGATAGTAACTCGATTTAGCTCTCTATAGTCGTTGCACAACCTCATAGAGCCATCCTTTTTCTTCACAAACAAAATAGGAGCACCCCATGGAGATACACTTGGCCTTATAAATCCACGATCTAACAACTCTTGCAACTGTTCTTTCAATTCCAACAACTCTAAAGGTGCCATTCGGAAAGGTGCCTTTGAGATTGGCTCAGCACCAGGAACAAGTTCAATTGTGAATTCAACCTCCCTGTCTGGTGGCAATTGTGACGACCCAAAAAAATCTGACCAAATTTAAACTTAATTTTTATATGTTTCTAATACGATAAGCAAAGTTTGTAATGTTGAGTCTCGAAAATTTTGGAACTATGTTCATATATTCAATTGACCTTCGACCATTCCCGACGATTCACGAACAATTACTTGTAAATAGATACGTATATATTCAAATATATATAAATAATAATTTGAAATATATTATATTAGAATTAACTATGTAAAATAAAATAATATATAATAACTATTATTTAAAACATATCTATATATATATAAATAAGGTATATTGAATATATATATATATATATATATATATATGATTTAGAATTTATTTAATATATATATATTAAATATATATATATATATGATTTAGAATTTATTTAATAAACGCTCGTACCACTCGTTTGTTATCTTAATAATTATTAATCAAGTTAAAAACGAACTTATGTGATTTTAAAATAAACGGTGATCCGAAAATGAGTTCTATAAATTTTAGGCTTACTAAAAATGTATCTAGGAGCTAGTTATTTAATTTTAGCACTTTTTATATTTTACCCAGAATTGGGAGGGACAGTTGAGGTAATTTTTATTTAATAGTTAATGATCAAATTTTATACCATATTGACTGAAATAAATAAAGACATTAATTTAAAAATATGAGATTTTTCTGAGGACTTTTATCCGCCACTAAATTCACAATGGAGTACGATATTGCAGTCCATAAAAACTGTCAGTATAATAAATCAAAAACATCCGATGGCTTAACTATTTCTCACTGTTTCTTTTTAATTATAATATGAATATGAATATGAATATGAATGTGAATCTTGAAATATGTATATTATCACTGTTTTCGTTTGATTCTTCTCACATCTCAAACTTTACAGAGTAATTAATATATGTGAATTAGCTTTCTGTCACCATCTTTACCAACTTGTGTTTCTATTCTAGTAATTATTCTATATATATAAATGTAATATACATACATGTGTGATATAGAAGATCACACACTCCTCACTTATATTACTTCTTCTCCTCCCTATTTCTCTAGTTGTCGAGCTTCGTCACCACCCTCAAATCATATCCGGCACCATCACCAAGAGAAACCACCACCATCCTCCGCCTAGCTCTCATTCTCTCTCTCCCTCTCATATTTGTGATCACCAACGAACCACCAATTAAACCACTTAAATTACCTTCATCATAACACCACAAGCCATCAAAACACCACTTACTTTTTCTGTTTCTATTACAAACGAGAAACACCACGAATACAAACCTTTAACCACCTTCACAAACCACCACATCATAATCATCGCGTGCTGCAGGATGTTCGAACCATCACCTTAGAATCATCACCTTTCTTGTACCATCGCACTTAAACCCACCATCTGTTTTATCTTCATCACAAACACACCCATACAACCGCCACCTTGGGCTCTTTTCATGTTTCTTTCTTTTCTGTTTCACATTCGAATACCTAAACCTGCCACTTTATCACCACCTTAACATCCATGACCACCACCCTTCATCTTGAAACCATCACCACCACTCCCGGCTACCTCCACCACCATCTACACCGCTACTCCCTCTCTTAGTATCTCTCTCATCTATCTATCTCTCTCTTAACCGTGTACAAAGAAACCATCGATACCACCACCCTGTTGCCATCTTCAATCACCACACTGAACACCACTTTGAGATAACCACTACCGAATCTAGGTTGCTCCAGTTTTCTGTTGTTTGTTTCTGGTCCAATCGCCAGCAAACCCCCACACCTAAAGTATTTTTTTAGAAGAGATTAACTTGGAAGGTTATAATAATAATGTGGGGGGACAATTTGAGGACATAATGGCCGACATATAACTGGCATTGGTGATATTTTTCTTCTTTCCATTTCCTTCTGTCGCTAACAGTGCCCAAATTACCAAAACACTTTAAGTAATCCAACTTGGGCTTGTGAAGAAATTTGGGCCACATGCTTTTATTTTTCTGTTTGGGCCGGAGGAGTCCTGTTGGACTAGACAAATTGGTCTGCATAAACCTTTGTGTTGTTGGGTCACCAGAAAACCACAATCAATTTATATTGCTGCCATTTGATTTCTGTTACTATCCTATTTCGATTTTACAACAAAAACGATGAGGGAGATGGCGAGATGAGGATGCACGATTAATGTATAGATAATGAAATCGATGGTGATCAGAGTTAATGATGATGATAATTTCGACATTATGATGTTGATAGGGATGAATGATAATTGTGTTATGATGATGAGGATAGTTAAGTTAAATATGATGATGTTAGGATTAAGTTGATGATTAATGATGATCTTGTTGGTGATGAACGATGACTATGATTCTGTGATCATGATGTTATGCTCATGATCACGATGATGAGGTTAGATGATGAGATACGCGAGAGAGACGATGAAATGGGTGATGATGAAAAGATGACACGATGATAAAGATAATGAGGTTGATAATAATGATAATCGATGATGATTAGGTTATGATTATAATAATAGTTTAGGATTATAATGATGATCGATGTGGGTGTTGGATTCTGTTGAATTAAATGAAGGAGATGAAGGAAATTCTGTATTCGGGGTAAATAGTTTAGGTGGGATATTAAAACAGAAAAACTGAATGGTGCAGATGGTCATGGGATCTTGTGTGTGGGCGAGTGGTCACGGGTTCGAGCCCGGTCTGGGGCAAATTTTTTTATAAAAGCTTCCCGAGGGGCATAACCTTTTATTTTTGATTTCCATTATTATTATTATTATTATTATTATTATTATTATTATTATTATTATTATTATTATTATTATTATTATTATTATTATTATTATTATTATTGAGGAATGATTCTAACACACCATTTTTTGATCCTCACACACCTATTTTAACCTTTTACTCTTCTAATAATACTCTATTTCTTTAAATTGGTGTGTGAGGATCAAAAAACTGTGTGTGAGAATCATCCCCTTATTATTATTATTATTATTATTATTATTATTATTATTATTATTATTATTATTATTATTATTATTATTATTATTATTATTATTATTATTATTATTATTATTATTATTATTATTATTATTAATATTATTATTATTATTATTAATATTATTATTATTATTATTATTATTATTATTATTATTATTATTATTATTATTATTATTATTATTATTATTATTATTATTATTATTATTATTATTATTATTATTATTATTATTATTATTATCATCATTATTAATATGGTTATTATGATTATTATTATTATTGATATTATTTCACTTATCATTATTGTTATTATTATTATTATCATTATTATTATAAGTACTATAATTATAATTCAAAACTTATTATTATTATCATTACTAATATTATTATTAGTATTATTATTACTACTATTATTACTAGTATTTTAATTATTATCATTATTAGCATTGGTAATAAAAGTGTTATTTTTTAGAATTATTATTATTATTATCATTAATATTAATATTAGAGACATTTAGGAATATTTATTATTATTAATAAAAGTATTATTATTAAGATTACCATTAGTAAATAAGATAATTATAATTGTTATTATTAAGTATTAAGTACTAATATCAAAAATTATTAATTTCACTACTATTATTATTATTCATTCTATCAAAAACTAGTGATATTATCATTTTGAGATTTATAATTAAAAACTATCATTAATATTATTATTAACAAAGATACTAACTTTAATATTTTATCATTTTTACCATTTCAAATAACATTTTGGTATTATTATAATTACTAATTTTAACAAACAAATGTTTTATATATAAATAAATATATATATATATATATATATATATATATATATATATATATATATATATATATATATATATATATACATATATATATATATATATATATATATATATATATATATATATATATATATATATATATATATATATATATTTAAATTATATAACATAACAAGATTTAATATTTTTGAATATAAGTTATTAATATAAATAATTATATCATTAATAATAATATATAGATTTATTCAATTATAAGTATATGTATTAATACATATATGAATGATATAGGTTCGTGAATCCGAGGTCAACCTTGCATTGTTTAATGTCATCACATGTATTTTTACTACAAAATACAGTATTGTGAGTTTCATTTGCTTCCTTTTTAAATGCTTTTGCAATATATATTTTTGGGACTGAGAATACATGCGCTTTTATAAATATTTGACGAAATAGACACAAGTAATTAAAACTACGTTATATGGTTGAATTGATCGAAGCCGAATATTCCCCTTTTAGCTTGGTAGCCTAAGAATTAGGGAACTGTCCCCTAATTGACGTGAATCCTAAAGGTAGATCTACGGGAACTAACAACCCCCATTCTGGAATTTGGAATGCTTTAGTACTTCGAGTTTATCATGTCCGATGGGTGTCCCGGAATGATGGAGATATTCTATATGCATCTTGTTAATGTCGGTTACCAGGTGTTCAATCCATATGAATGATTTTTAAACACTTGCAAGTGTATGATTATTGAAAAAAATGAAATCTTGTGGTCTATTAAAATTATGGAAATGATTGATTACGATAACCTAATGAACTCACCAACCTTTTGGTTGACACTTGAAAGCATGTTTATTCTCAGGTTTGAAAGAAATCTTCCGCTGTGCATTTGCTCATTTTAGAGATATTACTTGAAGTCATTCATGGCATATTTCAAAAGACGTTGCATTCAAGTCGTTGAGTTCAATAGAGATTATTATTAATTAAATGACGGATTAGGTCATTTATAGGTTGAATATTATGAAACGGTATGCATGCCTGTCAACTTTTGATGTAATGAAAGTTTGTCTTTTAAAACGAATGCAATGTTTGTAAAATGTATCATATAGAGGTCAAATACCTCTCAATGTAATCATATGTTATTGTATTCGTTCTTATGGATTAGGACAGGTCTTTACATGTCGTATCAAAGCAGCTGTCTTAGCGAACCAGGTCTTGCATTAGTGTGTCTAACTGATAGTTGTTTAGATGCATTAGTGAGTCTGGACTTCGACCGTGTCTGCATGTCAAAAGTTCTGCTTATCATTTCGTGTCGAAAATTACCTGCTTATCATTCTTAGAGAATCACTTGCTTATCATTCTTAGTCTAGACACATCTTACTGCATAGATTGCATGAATAGTGTATAGACAAAAATTCATATCTTAGCGTATCTGTTACTGTAACTTTGCCTGGCATATTCCGTAAATTCCTCCGTAATCTATGACATCTTTTGTTCTATATATATAGATATTCTATGCAATTAGAAGAAATGTCCCGTTCTTATTGATTAAAAACGTTCCATATTAATTGATTTTGTTGCGAGGTTTTGACCTCTATATGAGATGTTTTTCAAAGACTGCATTCATTTTAAAACAAACCATAACCTTTATTTCATCAATAAAGGTTTAAAAAGCTTTACGAAGATTATCAAATAATGATAATCTAAAATATCCTGTTTACACACGACTATTACATAATGGTTTACAATACAAATATGTTACAACGAAATAAGTTTCTTGAATGCAGTTTTTACACAATATCATACAAGCATGGACTCCAAATCTTGTCCTTATTTAAGTATGCGACAGCGGAAGCTCTTACTAATCACCTGAGAATAAACATGCTTAAAACGTCAACAAAAAAATGTTGGTGAGTTATAGGTTTAACCTATATATATCAAATCGTAACAATAGACCACAAGATTTCATATTTCAATATACATCCCATACATAGAGATAAAAATCATTCATATGGTGAACACCTAGTAACCGACATTAACAAGATGCATATATAAGAATATCCCCATCATTCCGGGACACCCTTCGGATATGATATAAATTTCGAAGTACTAAAGCATCCGGTACTTTGGAAGGGGTTTGTTAGGCCCAATAGATCTATCTTTAGGATTCGCATCAATTAGGGCGTCTGTTCCCTAATTCTTAGATTACCAGACTTAATAAAAAGGGGCATATTCGATTTCGATAATTCAACCATAGAATGTAGTTTCACGTACTTGTGTCTATTTTGTAAATCATTTATAAAACCTGCATGTATTCTCATTCCAAAAATATTAGATTTTAAAAGTGGGACTATAACTCACTTTCACAGATTTTTACTTTGTCGGGAAGTAAGACTTGGCCACTGGTCGATTCACGAACCTATAATAAATATGTACCTATATATCAAAGTATGTTCAAAATATATTTACAACACTTTTAATACATTTTGATGTTTTAATTTCATTAAGTCAGCTGTCCTCATTAGTAACCTATAACTAGTTGTCCAAAGTTAGATGTACAGAAAAAAATTGATATATATTATCTTGAATCAATCCACGACCCAGTGTATACACGTTTCAGGCTAGATCACCACTCAAAGTATATATATTTTTGGAATCAACCTCAACCATGTATAGCTAACTCCCACATTACTGCATATAGAGTGTCTATGGTTTTTCCAAATAATATATACACATGGGTCGATATGATATGTCAAAACATTTGCATACATGTCTATGGTATCCCAAGATTACATAATATATTAGAATACATGTATAATACAATATAAGTTAGCTAGGATATGATTAATATAGATTTGTTACCAATTTTCACGTAGCTACAACAAGAAAAATTATCCAATCTTGTTTTACCCATAACTTCTTTGTTTTAAATCCGTTTTGAGTGAATCAAATTGATATGGTTTCATATTGAACTCTATTTTATGAATCTAAACAGAAAAAGTATAGGTTTATAGTCGGAAATATAAGTTACAAGTCATTTTTGTAAGAGGTAGTCATTTCAGTCGAAAGAACGACGTCTTGATGACCATTTTGAAAAACAAACTTCCACTTTGAGTTTAACCATGATTTTTGGATATAGTTTCATGTTCATAAGAAAAATAATTTTCCCAGAAGAACAACTTTTAAATCAAAGTTTATCATAGTTTTTAATTAACTAACCCAAAACAGCCCGCGGTGTTACTACGACGGCGTAAATCCGGTTTTACGGTGTTTTTCGTGTTTCCAGGTTTTAAATCATTGAGTTAGCATATCATATAGATATATAACATGTGTTTAGTTGATTTTAAAAGTCAAGTTAGAAGGATTAACTTTTGTTTGCGAACAAGTTTAGAATTAACTAAACTATGTTCTAGTGATTACAAGTTTAAACCTTCGAATAAGATAGCTTTATATGTATGAATCGAATGATGTTATGAACATCATTGCAACCTCAAGTTTTTTGGATAAAGCTACTGGAAATGAGAAAAATGGATCTAGCTTCAAAGGATCCTTGGATGGCTTGAAAGTTCTTGAAGCAGAATCATGACACGAACACAGTTCAAGTAAGATTTTCACTCGAAATAAGAATGTTATAGTTATAGAAATTGAAACAAAGTTTGAATATGAGTATTACCTTGTATTAGAAAGATATCTTACTGTAATTAAGAAAGATTTCTTGAGGTTAGATGATCACTCTACAAGATTGGAAGTAAGCTAGCAAACTTGGAAGTATTCTTGATTTTATGAAACTAGAACTTGTAGAATTTATGAAGAACACTTAGAACTTGAAGATAGAAATTGAGAGAGATCAATTAGATGAAGAAAATTGAAGAATGAAAGTGTTTGTAGGTGTTTTTGGTCGTTGGTGTATGGATTAGATATAAAGGATATGTAATTTTGTTTTCATGTAAATAAGTCATGAATGATTACTCATATTTTTTGTAGTTTTATGAGATATTTCATGCTAGTTGCCAAATGATGGTTCCCATATGTGTTAGGTGACTCACATGGGCTAATAAGAGCTGATCATTGGAGTGTATGTACCAATAGTACATACATCTAAAAGCTGTGTATTGTACGAGTACGAATACGGGTGCATACGAGTAGAATTGTTGATGAAACTGAACGAGGATGTAATTGTAAGCATTTTTGTTAAGTAGAAGTATTTTGATAAGTGTCTTGAAGTCTTTCAAAAGTGTATGAATACATATTAAAACACTACATGTATATACATTTTAACTGAGTCGTTAAGTCATCGTTAGTCGTTACATGTAAGTGTTGTTTAGAAACCTTTAGGTTAACGATCTTGTTAAATGTTGTTAACCCAATGTTTATAATATCAAATGAGATTTTAAATTATTATATTATCATGATATTATGATGTACGAATATCTCTTAATATGATATATATACATTAAATGTCGTTACAACGATAATCGTTACATATATGTCTCGTTTCAAAATCATTAAGTTAGTAGTCTTGTTTTTACATATGTATTTCATTATTAATATATTTAATGATATGTTTACTTATCATAATATCATGTTAACTATATATATAACCATATATATGTCATCATATAGTTTTTACAAGTTTTAACATTCGTGAATCACCGGTCAACTTGGGTGGTCAATTGTCTATATGAAACCTGTTTCAATTAATCAAGTATTAACAAGTTTGATTGCTTAACATGTTGGAAACACTTAATCATGTAAATAACAATTTCATTTAATATATATATATAAACATGGAAAAGTTCGGGTCACTACAGTACCTACCAGTTAAATAAATTTCGTCCCGAAATTTTAAGCAGTTGGAGGTGTTGACGTATCTTCTGGAAATAAATGCGGGTATTTCTTCTTCATCTGATCTTCTCATTCCCAGGTGAACTCGGGTCCTCTACGAGCATTCCATCAAACCTTAACAATTGGTTTCTTGTTTTGCTTAAGTCTTTTAACCTCACGATCCATTATTTCGACGGGTTCTTCGATGAATTGAAGTTTTTCGTTGATTTGGATTTCATCTAACGGAATAGTGAGATCTTCTTTAGTAAAACAATTCTTCAAATTCGAGACGTGGAAAGTGTTATGTACAGCCGCGAGTTGTTGAGGTAACTCAAGTCGGTAAGCTACTGGTCCGACACGATCAATAATCTTGAATGGTCCGATATACCTTGGATTTAATTTCCCTCGTTTACCAAATCGAACAACGCCTTTCCAAGGTGCAACTTTAAGCATGACCATCTCTCCAATTTCAAATTCTATATCTTTTCTTTAATGTCAGCGTAGCTCTTTTGTCGACTTTGGGCGGTTTTCAACCGTTGTTGAATTTGGATGATCTTCTCGGTAGTTTCTTGTATTATCTTTGGACCCGTAATCTGTCTATCCCCCACTTCACTCCAACAAATCAGAGACCTGCACTTTCTACCATAAAGTGCTTCAAACGGCGCCATCTCAATGCTCGAATGGTAGCTGTTGTTGTAGGAAAATTCTGCTAACGGTAGATGTCGATCCCAACTGTTTCCGAAATCAATAACACATGCTCGTAGCATGTCTTCAAGCGTTTGTATCGTCCTTTCGCTCTGCCCATCAGTTTGTGGATGATAGGCAGTACTCATGTTTAGACGAGTTCCTAATGCTTGCTGTAATGTCTGCCAGAATCTTGAAATAAATCTGCCATTCCTATCAGAGATAATAGAGATTGGTATTCCATGTCTGGAGATGACTTCCTTCAAATACAGTCGTGCTAACTTCTCCATCTTGTCATCTTCTCTTATTGGCAGGAAGTGTGCTGATTTGGTGAGACGATCAACTATTACCCAAATAGTATCAAAACCACTTGAAGTCCTTGGCAATTTAGTGATGAAATCCATGGTAATGTTTTCCCATTTCCATTTCGGGATTTCGGGTTGTTGAAGTAGACCTGATGGTTTCTGATGCTCAGCTTTGACCTTAGAACACGTCAAACATTCTCCTACGTATTTAGCAATATCAGCTTTCATACCCGGCCACCAAAAATGTTTCTTGAGATCCTTGTACATCTTCCCCATTCCAGGATGTATTGAGTATCTAGTTTTATGAGCTTCTCTAAGTACCATTTCTCTCATATCTCCAAATTTTGGTACCCAAATCCTTTCAGCCCTATACCGGGTTCCGTCTTCTCGAATATTAAGATGCTTCTCCGATCCTTTGGGTATTTCATCCTTTAAATTTCCCTCTTTTAAAACTCCTTGTTGCGCCTCCTTTATTTGAGTAGTAAGGTTATTGTGAATCATTATATTCATAGATTTTACTCGAATGGGTTCTCTGTCCTTCCTGCTCAAGGCGTTGGCTACCACATTTGCCTTCCCCGGGTGGTAACGAATCTCAAAGTCGTAATCATTCAACAATTCAATCCACCTACGCTGCCTCATATTCAGTTGTTTCTAATTAAATATGTGTTGAAGACTTTTGTGGTCGGTATATATAGTACTTTTGACCCCATATAAGTAGTGCCTCCAAGTCTTTAATGCAAAAACAACTGCGCCTAATTCCAAATCATGCGTCGTATAATTTTGTTCGTGAAGCTTCAATTGTCTAGACGCATAAGCAATCACCTTCGTTCGTTGCATTAATACACAACCGAGACCTTGCTTTGATGCATCAAAATAAATCACAAAATCATCATTCCCTTCAGGCAATGTCAATATAGGTGCCGTAGTTAGCTTTTTCTTCAATAACTGAAACGCTTTCTCTTGTTCATCCTTCCATTCAAATTTCTTCCCTTTATGCATTAATGCAGTCAAGGATTTTGCTATTCTGGAAAAGTATTGGATGAACCTTCTGTAGTAACCAGCTTGTCCAAAAAACTGGCGTATGTGTTTCGGAGTTTTCGGGGTTTCTCACTTTTCAACAGTTTCTATCTTTGCCGGATCCACCTTAATATCTTCTTTGTTCACTATGTGACCGAGGAATTGAACTTCTTCTAACCAAAATGCACACTTTGAAAACTTAGCGTACAATTCTTCCTTCCACAATACTTCTAACACCTTTCTCAAATGTTCACCGTGTTCTAGGTCATTCTTTGAGTAAATAAGTATGTCATCAGTGAAAACAATGACAAACTTGTCAAGGTATGGTCCACACACTCGGTTCATAAGGTCCATGAACACAGCTGGTGCATTAGTTAAACCAAACGGCATGACCATTAACTCGTAATGACCGTAACGTGTTCTGAAAGCAGTCTTTGGAATATCACCTTCTTTCACCCGCATTTGATGATACCCGGAACGTAAGTCAATCTTTGAATAAATATACGAGCCTTGTAGTTGATCAAATAAGTCATCGATTCTCGGTAGTGGGTAGCGATTCTTGATGGTAAGTTTGTTCAAATCTCGGTAGTCGATACACAACCTGAATGTACCATCTTTCTTCTTGACAAACAAAACAGGAACTCCCCACGGTGATGTGCTTGGTCGAATGAAACCACGCTCTAAAAGTTCTTGTAATTGGCTTTGCAGTTCTTTCATCTCGCTGGGTGCGAGTCTGTAAGGAGCACGAGCTATTGGTGCAGCTCCTGGTACAAGATCTATTTGAAATTTAACGGATCGATGTGGGGGTAATCCCGGCAATTCTTTCGGAAATACATCGGGAAATTCTTTTGCGACGGGAACATCATTGATGCTCTTTTCTTCAGTTTGTACTTTCTCGACGTGTGCTAGAATATTATAGCAACCTTTTCTTATTAGTTTTTGTGCCTTCAAATTACTAATAAGATGTAGCTTCGTGTTTCCCTTTTCTCCGTACACCATTAAGGGTTTTCCTTTTTCTTGTATAATGCGAATTACATTTTTGTAACAAACGATCTCTGCTTTCACTTCTTTCAACTAGTCCATACCGATTATCACATCAAAACTCCCTAACTCTACTGGTATCAAGTCAATCTTAAATGTTTCGCTAACCAGTTTAATTTCTCGATTCCGACATATATTATCTGCTGAAATTAATTTACCATTTGCTAATTCGAGTAAAAATTTACTATCCAAAGGCGTCAATGGACAACTTAATTTAGCACAAAAATCTCTACTCATATAGCTTCTATCCGCACCCGAATCAAATAAAACGTAAGCAGATTTATTGTCAATAAGAAACGTACCCGTAACAAGCTCCGGGTCTTCCTGTGACTCTGCCGCATTAATATTGAAAACTCTTCCGCGGCCTTGTCCACTCGTATTCTCCTGGTTCGGGCAGTTTCTAATAATGTGGCCCGGTTTTCCACATTTATAACAAAAACATTGGCATAACTTGCTCCGACACTACTTGCTCTGCCATTACTCATTCCGACACCATTTGTTCCTTTCTTTCTGTTAATCCCTGGTCCGTAGACCTCACACTTCGCCGCGCTATGACCATTTATTTTACACTTGTTGCAGAAATTGGTGCAGAACCCCGAGTGATACTTTTCACACCTTTGGCATAGCTGCTTCTGATTGTTGTTGTTTTTGCGGTTATTATTGTTGTTGGGATGATTGTTGTAGTTGTTGTTGTTGTTGTTGTTGTTGTTGTTGTTGTTGTTGTTGTTGTTGTTGTTGTTGTTGTTGTTGGGCCGTTTGTTGTAGTAACGATTGATGTTGCGATTGTTGGGATAGTTGTTGCGATTATTGTTGTATTTGCTGTTGTTGTATTGGTGATTCTTATCACCGTTTTCCTCCCACTTTCTTTTGACTTGCTTCACATTGGCCTCTTCAGTAGTCTGTTCTTTAATTCTTTCTTCAATCTGGTTCACTAGTTTGTGAGCCATTCTACATGCCTGTTGTATGGAGGCGGGATCGTGTGAACTTATATCTTCTTGGATTCTTTCCGGTAATCCTTTCACAAACGCGTCGATCTTCTCTTCCTCATCTTCGAATGCTCCCGGACACAATAGGCACAATTCTGTGAATCGTCTTTCGTACGTGGTAATATCAAATCCTTGGGTTCGTAACCCTCTAAGTTCTGTCTTGAGCTTATTGACCTCGGTTCTGGGACGATACTTCTCGTTCATCAAGTGCTTGAATGCTGACCACGGTAGTGCGTAAGCATCATCTTATCCCACTTGCTCTAGATAGGTATTCCACCATGTTAACGCAGAACCTGTGAAGGTATGCGTAGTGTACTTCACTTTGTCCTCTTCAGTACACTTACTTATGGCAAAAACCGATTTGACCTTCTCGGTCCACCGTTTCAATCCGATCGGTCCTTCAGTTCCATCAAATTCTAAAGGTTTGCAGGCAGTGAATTCTTTGTAGGTGCATCCTACACGATTTCCTGTACTGCTAGATCCAAGGTTATTGTTGGTATGTAGCGCAACCTGTACTGCGGCTATGTTTGAAGCAAGAAAGGCACAAAATTCCTCTTCGCTCATATTCAAGGTGTGTCGAGTAGTCGGTGCCATTTCCTTCAAAATAGTCAAATGAAACGAGTTAATCATATAGAATATCAAGAGTAGTCAATAGTATTTCTTAGCATAATATGAACTTATTTATAAAAGCTCTTTCTCCATATTAGCGTTTTATACTCTTTAATTCGTGTAGTACCTACCCGTTAAATTCATACTTAGTAGCTAACATACCATTTCAACTACTACAATTCTATATGAAAAACTAATCACAAAAAAAAAAAAAAAAAAAAAAAAAAAAATATATATATATATATATATATATATATATATATATATATATATATATATATATATATATATATATATATATATATATCATATTCAAGCCTTTATACAATAACTTGCAAACTTACAATACCGCTATTTTACATATAGCATGAAATATAGCACATAAAACTTTGGTACAAAGTAGTTGCGAAGATAATTCTAGTTAATAAATAAGGCGTTCAGCAAAGGCAATAAAGACACGTAATTCATACGTCCAGAAACAAGTCATGCATTCTGGTTTTACTAATACCACTTCCCATCCTTGGTTTTGTGGAACATAACCGTTGTGACCGATAGTAAGACAATGTGTTGTAACGTCGTCAAAAGGATGAAGGTTACGTAATGACCAACAGTCTCGTAATAACCTAAAAATCTCATTTCTTACCCCAATTACCGACTTCGTCACTTGTGGGAACGTTTTGTTTAATAGTTGTAGCCCGATGTTCTTATTCTCACTTTGGTGAGAAGCGAACATTACTAACCCGTAAGCATAACATGCTTCTTTATGTTGCATGTTAGCCGCTTTTTCTAAGTCACAAAGTCCTATATTCGGATATATTGAGTCAAAATAATTTCTTAACCCGTTGCGTAAAATAGCATTTGGGTTCCCCGCAATATATGCGTCAAAGTAAACACATCGTAACTTATAGATTTCCCAATTTGATATCCCCCATCTTTCGAACGAAAGCCTTTTATAAACCAAGGCATTCTTGGAACGTTCTTCGAATGTCTTACAAACTGATCTCGCCTTAAATAGTTGTGCCGAGGAATTCTGACCGACTCTAGACAAGATTTCATCAATCATGTCTCCGGGTAGGTCTCTTAAAATATTGGGTTGTGTATCCATTTTGTGTTTTTATACTGTAAAATAGACAAGAGTTAGATTCATAAAAAAAATACTTATTAATATAAACAATTTTTACATATATCATAAAACATAAGCACACTATATTACATATATTACACCACATGAATACAACTATCTTATTCTGACTCGGTCGTTTCTTCTTCTTCGGTTTTGCTTCGTTTTGCCAAGTTTCTAGGGATATATGATGTTCCCCTAATACGAGCCGTCGTTTTCCACATTGGTTTAGAAAAACCTGGTGGTTTAGAGGTTCCCGGGTTATTGTCACAACTTAAGAAATACGGGTGTTGATGATACATATAAAGTTCATCGGGTTTGGAATCAAATTTCTCTATTTTTATGCCCTTTCCCTTATTGTTCTCTTTTGCCTTATTAAATTATGTTGGGGTAATTTCTATAACATCATCGGAATCCTTGTCGGGATCTGATTCATCAGAGAATTGGTAATCCTCCCAATACTTTGCTTCCTTGGCGAAAACACCATTGACCATAATTAACTTTGGTCGGTTGGTTGAGGATTTTCTTCTACTTAACCGTTTTATTATTTCCCCCACTGGTTCTATTTCTTCTTCCGGTTCCGATTCTTCTTCCGGTTCCTCTTCGGGAACTTGTGAATCAGTCCACGAATCATTTCAATTTACATTTGACTCTTCATTATTATTAGGTGAGTCAATGGGACTTGTTCTAGAGGTAGACATCTATCACATAATATCAAACGCTTTAAGAGATTAATATATCACATAATATTCACATGTTAAAAATATATAGTTTCCAACCAAATTTGTTAAGCAATAATTTTTCAAGTAAACACAGTCGAAGTCCAGACTCACTAATTCATCCTAACAAACTTGATAAGACACACTAATGCAAAATTCTGGTTCTCTAAGACCAACGCTCGGATACCAACTGAAATGTCCCATTCTTATTGATTAAAAACGTTCCATATTAATTGATTTCGTTGCGAGGTTTTGACCTCTATATGAGACATTTTTCAAAGACTGCATTCATTTTAAAATAAACCATAACCTTTATTTCATCAATAAAGGTTTAAAAAGCTTTACGTAGATTATCAAATAATGATAATCTAAAATATCCTGTTTACACACGACTATTACATAATGGTTTACAATACGAATATGTTACAACGAAATAAGTTTCTTGAATGCAGTTTTACACAATATCATACAAGCATGGACTCCAAATCTTGTCCTTATTTAAGTATGCGACAGCGGAAGCTCTTAATAATCACCTGAAAATAAACATGCTTAAAACGTCAACAAAAAAATGTTGGTGAGTTATAGGTTTAACCTATATATATCAAATCGTAACAATAGACCATAAGATTTCATGTTTCAATATACATCCCATACATAGAGATAAGAATCATTCATATGGTGAACACCTGGTAACCGACATTAACAAGATGCATATATAAGAATATCCCCATTATTCCGGGACACCCTTCGGATATGATATAAATTTCGAAGTACTAAAGCATCCAGTACTTTGGATGGGGTTTGTTAGGCCCAATAGATCTATCTTTAGGATTCGCGCCAATTAGGGTGTTTGTTCCCTAATTCTTAGATTACCAGACTTAATAAAAAGGGGCATATTCGATTTCGATAATTCAACCATAGAATGTAGTTTCACGTACTTGTGTCTATTTTGTAAATCATTTATAAAACCTGCATTTATTCTCATCCCAAAAATATTAGATTTTAAAAGTGGGACTATAACTCACTTTCACAGATTTTTACTTCATCGGGAAGTAAGACTTGGCCACTGGTCGATTCACGAACCTATAACAAATATGTACCTATATATCAAAGTATGTTCAAAATATATTTACAACACTTTTAATACATTTTGATGTTTTAAGTTCATTAAGTCAGCTGTCCTCGTTAGTAACCTACAACTAGTTGTCCAAAGTTAGATGTACAGAAAAAAAATTGATATATATTATCTTGAATCAATCCATGACCCAGGCTAGATCACAACTCAAAGTATATATATTTTTGTAATCAAACTCAACCCTGTATAGCTAACTCCCACATTACTGCATATAGAGTGTCTATGGTTGTTCCAAATAATATATACACATGGCTCGATATGATATGTCAAAACATTTGCATACGTGTCTATGGTATACCAAGATTACATAATATATTAGAATACATGTATAATACAATATAAGTTAGCTAGGATATGATTAATATAGATTTGTTACCAATTTTCACGTAGCTACAACAAGAAAAATTATCCAATCTTGTTTTACCCATAACTTCTTCGTTTTAAATCCGTTTTGAGTGAATCAAATTGCTATGGTTTTATATTGAACTCTATTTTATGAATATAAATAGAAAAAGTATAGGTTTATTGTCGAAAATATAAGTTACAAGTCGTTTTTGTAAGAGGTAGTCATTTTAGTCGAAAGAATGACGTCTTGATGACCATTTTGAAAAACATACTTCCACTTTGAGTTTAACCATGATTTTTGGATATAGTTTCATGTTCATAAGAAAAATCATTTTTCCAGAAGAAAAACTTTTACATCAAAGTTTATCATAGTTTTTAATTAACTAACCCAAAACAGCCCGCGGTGTTACTACGACGGCGTAAATCCGGTTTTACGGTGTTTTTCGTGTTTTCAGGTTTTAAATAATTAAGTTAGCATATCATATAGATATAGAATATGTGTTTAGTTGATTTTAAAATTCAAGTTAGAAGGACTAACTTTTGTTTGCGAACAAGTTTAGAATTAACTAAACTATGTTCTAGTGATTACAAGTTTAAACCTTCGAATAAGATAGCTTTATATGTATGAATCGAATGATGTTATGAACATCATTACTACCTCAAGTTTTCTGGATAAAGCTACTGGAAATGAGAAAAATGGATCTAGCTTCAAAGGATCCTTGGATGGCTTGAAAGTTCTTGAAGCAGAATCATGACACGAAAACAGTTCAAGTAAGATTTTCACTCGAAATAAGATTGTTATAGTTATAGAAATTGAATCAAAGTTTGAATATGAGTATTACCTTGTATTAGAAAGATATCTTACTTTAATTAAGAAAGATTTCTTGAGGTTGGATGATCACTCTACAAGATTGGAAGTAAGCTAGCAAACTTGGAAGTATTCTTGATTTTATGAAACTAGAACTTGTAGAATTTATGAAGAACACTTAGAACTTGAAGATAGAAATTGAGAGAGATCAATTAGATGAAGAAAATTGAAGAATTAAAGTGTTTGTAGGTGTTTTTGGTCGTTGGTGTATGGATTAGATATAAAGGATATGTAATTTTGTTTTCATGTAAATAAGTCATGAATTATTACTCATATTTTTTGTAGTTTTATGAGATATTTCATGCTAGTTGCCAAATGATGGTTCCCATATGTGTTAGGTGACTTACATGGGCTGCTAAGAGCTGATCATTGGAGTGTATATACCAATAGTACATACATCTAAAAGCTGTGTATTGTACGAGTACGAATACGGGTGCATACGAGTACAATTGTTGATGAAACTGAACGAGGATGTAATTGTAAGCATTTTTGTTAAGTAGAAGTATTTTGATAAGTGTCTTGAAGTCTTTCAAAAGTGTACGAATACATATTAAAACACTACATGTATATACATTTTAACTGAGTCGTTAAGTCATTGTTAGTCGTTACATGTAAGTGTTGTTTTGAAACCTTTAGGTTAACGATCTTGTTAAATGTTGTTAACCCAATGTTTATAATATCAAATGAGATTTTAAATTATTATATTATCTTGATATTATGATGTACGAATATCTCTTAATATGATATATATACATTAAATGTCGTTACAACGATAATCGTTACATATATGTCTCGTTTCAAAATCATTAAGTTAGTAGTCTTGTTTTTACATATGTAGTTCATTATTAATATATTTAATGATATGTTTACTTATCATAATATCATGTTAACTATATATATAACCATATATATGTCATCATATAGTTTTTACAAGTTTTAACGTTCGTGAATCACCGGTCAACTTGGGTGGTCAATTCTCTATATGAAACCTATTTCAATTAATCAAGTCTTAACAAGTTTGATTGCTTAACATGTTGGAAACACTTAATCATGTAAATAACAATTTCATTTAATATATATATAAACATGGAAAAGTTCGGGTCACTACATTAGAATACCATCCGATAGCCGAAAATCATTTTTATATCGAAAAATCCTTTATTCAATAGTACGAAATGGAACTAAGCACTAGTTCAAGTCCCTCAGATTCCGATATGGAGTTTCACCTAAACTCCGGAAGCTGCGTTACCAGAATGAATCAACCAATCAGCCATCCCCAATTCATCTGATGGGTTCGTAGTCAACTTAATCAATGGAGACGCGAAGAAGGCGATCCTTTCCACCAACCGAATTCCCCTCTTGGTGAAGAACCCAAAGCACCTACTGGCGAACCTGTCCGAAACACCATATTCACCCTCATTGCCAGGATATCACACAACGATTATATGATATCCCCAAATTCTGAACCTTATTCATCCGCTTGTTCCAACCGTGAATCATCCCGGAATAATAGAAGAAATCATCGAACTTCGCGCTCGAGTAATCAATTTGGAAAGTATGATGCAAAACTTACCAGTTTCAACAACATCACCGGCACCAACAGTACCATCAGTAACATCACCGGTACCATCAACAATCCATGCCTCAACATCTCATTCTGTACCTCGAGTATAATCATCATTCTACGTATCGTTTTACATCAATCATCTTCGTTCTTCATGGAGATTGTGTAATCTCTGAAGGTTTAGAGATTATTCATTCTAGTTCCAACCGAAAACCAAATGAGATTAATATCACATTAACTCGTTAAATCCATTATTACATCTGAAGAAAATATATTTGTATATATATTTTCATAAAGTTTGTAATTAAAAATTCTTTTGTACAAACTGTTAATGGTGAAAATATTTTAACGGGTAGGTAATACCCGAGGAATATTTAGATTTCACATTAATAAGTTACACTGTACATTCTTCGAATCTGATTCAACGATCATTTACTATCCCACTTACATCCACAGTTATACGAATCCGTTCACCACAGAATAACCGTTTTCATTCAATTTCATATTTGGATTTTGACTTATCAAAATTCAACAAGTGGCATAATGAAGATAATATTGGATAAAATAAAATTTGTTAGAAACAAACGAATTAACTATGAGAAATTTTGTTAAGAATCCACGCTAAGAAAATCCTGGCTATCTGTTCCTAGCTAACTGTTAATTCATTATTACATTTTATTTATCGCAATTTATTTATCGCAATTTTAATTCTTGTAATTTTATTTATCGTCATTTAATTTCTGTTATTTATTTTACGCACTTTATTTATCATCATTTAAATACTGTTATTTACGCATTTTAATCATCAGGACACGTATACAATGTTTTGACATATCATATCGACGCATCTATATATATTATTTGGAATAACCATAGACACTCTATATGCAGTAATGATCGAGTTAGTTATACAGGGTTGAGGTTGATTCTATAATAATATATATACTTTGAGTTGTGATCGAGTCTGAAACATGTATATAATGGGTCACGACATGTATTAATTAATTCGAATATTATATATGAATTATTGAATTACTAACTGTGGACTACCAACATTGGACAATTAAAAATGAATTAAAATATTGATTATTACATATGAAACTAAAATATTTCTTCAAGTTTGCCACTTGACTTCATCCTAAACCTCATTTGTATCTTGACGATTACAATCTGCGTTCAAATCTTTCATGAATCTTGAAAACACCTCAATCGAGAGAATGAACCAACTGTATCTCATCTACAGAAGGAAAGATTTATTCATATAATTATGCACCTCAAAACTCTCAGAAACTGAGTAAACGTTTAACACGTAGCTGTGCTAATTCCTTTAGCGTTATTATTACCCAAAATAACTTTGCAATTCCTTTTCGAAGTAGCAAATTTTGTCACAGCTCCACCAAGACAATTTTGACTTTTCATCCGGAGTAACCTTATTATAGCCCTATCATATACTCATCCGCATCTTGTAACGAGAATTGTCATACCAAGTACCGGGAAATCAACAATCAGTATTTTAAATTTCGCAGCATTCTACATCAATAGTTATATGTATACATATAACATTTATCTCTTAGAATCATGATCTTCCATTCTGAAATTCTGAAAAGCACGCAGTCTACAAATCAATACTTTAAACTTTGAAAAAGCTGAATGAAGCAACAGAAACTGTAGACAACCGTAAACAACCTTAATCGTCGGAAGTTTGATGATAAAGAATAGTATGTTGGAAAAGCTCAGAAAAGTTGGAACTGGAAAATGGATTGAGCTAACCACGAAGGAGACCAAGGACAAATACAAGGACCATATTCTATATTCAAAGAATCCATGTAATTCTGGATCCGTTGAAATCTTTAGAGAATATCTTGCTCCGAAGTCATGTTAAAATCTTGCGGAAAATTTTTCTTCATCAACCTTCGAACTTGGAAATTCCAAAATATCATCATAAATATCTTCGATATTTCTGAGGATATTTTCATAAATATTCTCATTCGAAATTATATAACTCTTCGTGCTTCCTGTGTTTCATTATATTGGAAACTTCTGTAAAATCTAAGTTTAATTTATGAATGAATTCTGGAGAAATGTAAAGAAATTGATGCATGAATTAGTATAATATAATGACACTTGATCAACGTGATTATATTACAGTAAGTCATGCTGAGTTTCTAATGGGACGTGATGATTCACAGATCATAACGTCATCATGTGCCATGTTACATAACTCCTTCATTCTGCTTAACTTCTGAACATATCAAGAAAATATATTCTTGATGGTTCTATTCTCAGTGATTCTGGTAATTTGACAAATCAAATCGTGCTATTAAGTTCTTTCTTGTTTAGAACATTGTGTTCATTCCGAACTTCATATCTACAAATTCTGGACCATTATTCGCTTGACTTAAAGTCAGGAAGAGAAAGCAAAAGTATGAAACTCCGAAATATAAGGGAGAATATAAAGCCCGATAACAACACATAAATTACAAACCGTGGATATCAATGTTTATCGCAACATAAAGATATGGGAGAATTAAAAATACTATAATCCCAAATGCGAAGTAGAGGTAAACAGATTCCTCTGGTGGAAGTTGGAAAAGGAGAATGATTGTTGCGATAGTAAGGATAAGGACAAAGATCAGAACTGGATTAAGCATTTTCACAATCTTTTGAATTTGGGAATTGAGTATAGGAATGGTAAAAGTAATGGAACGAAAGAAGTTAATTTATAGTGAAATATCTGATAAAGAAATCAAGGCAGATCTCCGCATTTAATTAGAGAGAATCCTAATTTCCTGATTTACCGAAGAATCAAATCTTATATAGATTCAAAGATTATCTTTAAATCCCATGAAATTCAGAAATCAACCGTGACTACGTCACCGGTTAAGTCAAACCTGCATTTACTCATTTCACTCTTTTGTGATAACTCCACTCGTACGCTTCACTTAAGCAAATTGTTTTATCCAAATTACTCGCTGATGATAAAACTCTAATTTCCAGCTCGTAGGTGTCATGAAAACATACTTATTGTCAGTCATGACCATCCCAATCAAATTTCGGGACGAAATTTCTTTAACGGGTAAGTACTGTGACGACCCGGAAATTTCCGACCAAATTTAAACTTAATTTTTATATGTTTCCGATACGATAAGTAAATTCTCTAATGTTGAGTCTCGAAAATTTTGGAACTATGTTCATATATTCAATTGACCTTCGACCATTCCCGACGATTCACGAACAATTACTTGTAAATAGATACGTATATATTCAAATATATATAAATAATAATTTGAAATATTTTATATTAGAATTAACTATGTAAAATAAAATAATATATAATAACTATTATTTAAAACATATCTATATATATAAATAAGGTATATTGATATATATATATACATATATATATATATATACATATATATATATACATATATATATGTATATATATATATATATATATATATATATATATATATATATATATATATATATATATATATATATATATATATGATTTAGAATTTATTTAATAAACGCTCGTAGAACTCGTTTGTTATCTTAATAATTATTAATCAAGTTAAACACGAACTTATGTGATTTTAAAATAAACGGTGATCCAAAAATGAGTTCTATAAATTTTAGGCTTACTAAAAATGTATCTAGGAGCTAGTTATTTAATTTTAGCACTTTTTTATTTTACCCAGAATTGGGAGGGACAGTTGAGGTAATTTTTATTTAATAGTTAATGATCAAATTTTATACCATATCGACTGAAATAAATAAAGACATTAATTTAAAAATATGAGATTTTTCTGAGGACTTTTATCCGCCACTAAATTCACAACGGAGTACGATATTGTAGTCCATAAAAACTGTCGGTAGATTAAATCAAAAACATTCGATGGCTTAACTATTTCTCACTGTTTCCTTTTAGTTATAATATGAATATGAATATGAATATGAATATGAATATGAATATGAATATGAATGTGAATCTTGAAATATGTATATTATCACTGTTTTCGTTTGATTCTTCTCACATCTCAAACTTTACGGAGTAATTAATATATGTGAATTAGCTTTCTGTCACCATCTTTGCCAACTTGTGTTTCTATTCTAGTAATTATTCTATATATATAAATGTAATATACATACATGTGTGATATAGAAGATCACACACTCCTCACTTATATTACTTCTTCTCCTCCCTATTTCTCTAGTTGTCGAGCTCCGTCACCTCCCTCAAATCATATCCGCCACCATCACCAAGAGAAACCACCACCATCCTCCGCCTAGCTCTCATTCTCTCTCTCCCTCTCTTATTTGTGATCACCAACGAACCACCAATTAAACCACTTAAATTACCTTCATCATAACACCACAAGCCATCAAAACACCACTTACGTTTTCTGTTTCTATTACAAACGAGAAACACCACGAATGCAAACCTTTAACCACCTTCACAAACCACCACATCATAATCATCGCGTGCTGCAGGATGTTCGAACCATCACCTTAGAATCATCACCTTTCTCGTACCATCGAACTTAAACCCACCATCTGTTTTATCTTCATCACAACCACACCCATACAACCTCCACCTTGGGCTCTTTTCATGTTTCTTTCTTTTTTGTTTCACATTCGAATACCCAAACCTGCCTCTTTATCACCACCTTAACATCCATGACCACCACCCTTCATCTTGAAACCATCACCACCACTCCCGGATACCTCCACCACCATCCACACCGCTACTCCCTCTCTTAGTATCTCTCTCTCATCTATCTCTCTCTCTCTTAACCGTGTACAAAGAAACCATCGATACCACCAACCTGTTGCCATCTTCAATCACCACACTGAACACCACTTTGAGATAACCACTACCGAATCTAGGTTGCTCCAGTTTTCTGTTGTGTTGTTTCTGTTCCAATCGCCAACAAACCCCCACACCTATCGTATTTTTTTAAGAAGAGATTAACTTGGAAGGTTATAATAATAATATGGGGGGACAATTTGACGACATAATGGCTGACATATAACTGGCATTGGTGATATTTTTCTTCTTTCCCTTTCCTTCTATCGCTAACAGTGCCCAAATTACCAAAACACTTTAAGTAATCTAACTTGGGCTTATGAAGAAATTTGGGCCACATGCTTTTATTTTTCTGTTTAGGCCGGAGGAGTCCTGTTGGACTAGACAAATTGGTCTGCATAAACCTTTGTGTTGTTGGGTCACCAGAAAACCACAATCAATTTATATTGCTGCCATTTGATTTCTGTTACTATCCTATTTCAGTTTTACAACAAAAACGATGAGGGAGATGGCGAGATGAGGATGTACGATTAATGTATAGATAATGAAATCGATGGTGATCACAGTTAATGATGATGATAATTTCGACATTATGATGTTGATAGGGATGAATGTTAATTGTGTTATGATGATGAGGATAGTTAAGTTAAATATGATGATGTTAGGATTAAGTTGATGATTAATGATGATCTTGTTGGTGATGAACGATGACTATGATTCTGTGATCATGATGTTATGCTCATGATCACGATGATGAGGTTAGATGATGAGATACGCGAGAGAGACGATGAAATGGGTGATGATGAAAAGATGATACGATGATAAAGATAACGAGGTTGATAATAATGATAATCGATGATGATTAGGTTACGATTATAATAATAGTTTAGGATTATAATGATGATCGATGTGGGTGTTGGATTCTGTTGAATTAAATGAAGGAGATGAAGGAAATTCTGTAATCGGGGTAAATAGTTTAGGAGGGATATTAAAACAGAAAAACTGAATGGTGCAGATGGTCATGGGATCTTGTGTGTGTAACATCCCGCATTTTTCCGTTAAATTATTTTTAACGTCGTCTTTTTTTTTTATTTTATTATTTAATATCCTCAGTATCTCGATTCGTATCCTCCATTAGCTACATTCTTAAAATATTTTCGTTATTGGATTATAACGTCTCCCGTACTCCCGTGTAATTCAAAATATTCGTTCGGTTAATTCCCGCACCCGACTACAAACTAGAGGGACTAGTTTTGCCAAAAAGACAAAGAGGTGACTAGCACTTTGACTAGTCAACCTCCTCCCCATCTTTCTTTTTCATTTCTTTTCCAATTTCTTTTCATACTTCTCCATTTTCTCTCAATCCTTCAAAAAGGAAATCATCATCCATTTCAAATCGATCAAGCTTCAATCCAAACAAAATACATATTTGGAATCCTCTCTTCATCCTCTTCAATTTGATACCAACTTCATCTCATTTGGGTAACTTTCTAAAATCACTAATTTTATGTGTTCTTGAGATTTTTGAGTTATAAAGTTGTTAATTAGTGTCTATGGCTCATGGTGATGTCGTGTATGTAATTTGTATGCTCGATTCGTTGTTTTTGGTGTAACTAGTTCAATATGAAAATTACTTGCTAAATCCTTGATTTTGGATGATCAAATGTTGTTAGATTGTTAAAGTGCATGTTTTAAAAGTGTTACTAGTATCATTAGCTTCGTTTTGATGTATAGGTTGATTAAGGAAACTCCAAGAACATGATTAGTGATTTTGTGAACTTGGATTAGGGTTTGATAAGCTTTAGATGAACTTTTGATGCACCAAATGTTATGAAATATTGTAGATAAGAATTTTGTTGCAATGTGTGTATGATTACCTTCGAAACGGCATATCATACATGTAAATTGGTTGCCCGAATCATAAAATGCGTTTTAGAACTTGAAACTTTGATTATGAACGTTTAATGCGGTTTTTGGTTGTTGTTAGTGATGATTTGCTTGATGAAATGTGCTTAGTTGTTTTCCTTGTCAAATTACCTTTCTAATGATATAGGTTATGCGTTTTAAGTGTTTTCGGTGCATGAAATGTGTTATATTGTATTTTGGTTCGTGACTTGGACCATTTTTCTGCAAACTGCATGATTCCCAGGTATTGCGCGCCGCGCATTTACCCGCGCGCCGCGCAGAATCAGAGATCCCAGATGTTTGCCTTCTTGGTTGAGTTCTGACCAGAAATTGCACTTGGGTGCGCGCCGCGCAACCCAGTGCGCGCCGCGCAAAAGCCCCAGGCCACTCTCTTTTGTTTTTAAATGTCACAAAAATGTTTCCGCTTAACTAAAACTCTGTTTAACATGAAACTTGACTATTAGGCTCTTATATGACTTCTCATCTTGGGAAAATTGTCGGATACCCGACCCGACCCCGTTGACTTTGACTTTGACCAAGTTTGACTTTTAGTCAAACTTAACCAAACGATTATACAATCGTTCTAACATACTTAACTACTTGTATCGTGCATGAAACTTGACAAATTGATTCACATGCTATATTAATCGAGTCGTAACGAGCCATAGGACTAATTGAACATCTTTGACCGTTTGTGCTTACCGATATTGATATAACCTATATGTTTAGGTCAAGACTAGCTTTGTCTTTGCACGCGTTTACTTGTTGAAGTACTTTATTAACTCTCGCGCTCAAGGTGAGATCATAGTCCCACCTTTTCAACAACTTTTATACATTTAAATCGTGGGCTGAGAAAACATATACTTTGTTACATCTTGTACTACTTACTTTTATGTTTTGAACACAAGTGTGAAAACAAACATTCCACGTGCGAGTTAGAACAAAAATGCCTCAATTCGATTATCATTAGTTACACTTGCAGGGTGTAAGCGAGAACTTATATTGTGTGGCCATACGGGTTTAACAAACCCTCATTCGGACGGTTCGCTACCGTTATGCGGATGAAATATATTTTTGTGTTTTAGTGTGGGTTCTAGCACTGTGTGATGGGGTAACGTTGGTTAAGTTTTGATAATTGAGTGCTCGCGTATAACAACACTTTTGGAATGCAAATGATTTGGATAATCTACGTTATGGAAATACAAAATCTTGTGGTTCAAAAACAACGTTTAATACTTACTAAACCTATGATTTCACCAATGTTTTCGTTGACAGATTCTTCTATGTTTTCTCAGGTTTTGAATGCTTAATGATACATGCTTCCGCACTCTTTTGATACTTGCTTGGATGTCGAGTATACATGCATTTTGGAGCATCTTTTGAACTTATTTAAACTGTGTCGCATAGTTTTCATTTGTACTTATAACGTTGTAACTTAACTTGTGGTCAATTATCCTTGTAAACCTTGAAACAATCTTTACACTTGAATGGATGCGACATATTTTGGGTCAAACGTCTGTTTTAAAGACTTATGACCAGGTAATGGGACCTACGTAGTCGACGCCGTCACTTGACGATTTGTCGGGGTCGCTACAAGTGGTATCAGAGCTTTGGTTGTAGGGATTTAAAGTTCATTTGTGTCCACCCCGAGTCATAGGGTACATAGGTGAATCTAGACTACAACCGGCATATAGACTGAAGTAGGAATTACTTGACTATTTATGCATCTATACTCGAACTCTTCTATCATATCTAGCTCGTATTCGATCTTGATCTTACGTTGATAAATTTTGTTGATGCGCCACCTTGACTTTATGAAGTAATGTTAAATGCACATGAGAATCAGGGTAATATAATTTCCGGGATTATATTACGGTGATTCACATGGACGTTCCGACATTATGACATAGAGAATTTAAGGCGAGTCAAGGAAAATTTTCTCTCTATCCTTATTCCATGCCACGGTTAGTATTGTTGAAAATACTAACCAACGATATTCTTGTCTCATGAAGGAACAATGCCTCCCCGTCGCGGGCCACGTAATGAAACTTCCGAACAAGCTTTTCAATGCATGATAGCCACCGCCATAGGTGCGGCTATGGCTAGTATCTCCTCCGACATCAATAACAACCACAACCACAACAACCATGGAGCCGATAATTCAAACGAGGGTTGCTCCTACAAAACTTTCATGGGGTGCAAACCTCACACCTTCGATGGGACCGGAGGACCGGTTGTGCTCACCCGATGGTTTGAGCAAACAGAAGCCGTTTTTAGCATAAGCGGTTGTCGGGACCAAGACAAAGTCAAATATTCCACCCACACTTTTGCCGGTATCGCCCTCACATGGTGGAATACGTATGTGCTGTCGGTGGGTATCGATGAAGCTTACACACTCTCATGGGCCGACTTAAAGAAAAAGATGATCACCGAATACTTCCCGCGCGAAGAGACCCGTAAGCTCGAACACGAACTAAGAACTTTAAAAGCGGTCGGGAATGACCTAAAGGCATATAATCAACGATTTTCTGAGCTATCCTTGATGTGCCCAAACCTCGTGACCCCCGAACCTCTAAGGGTTGAACTTTACATGGATGGTCTTCCCAAGAGCATCAAACAAGGAGTAATGTCATCCAAACCCAGTAATCACCAAGAGGCCCTGAATATGGCCCGTCAATTGATCGAAACAGTAGACGAGATTGAAGTGCCGGCACATAAAGCCGAGGATGAGTCGGGTGACAACAAAAGAAAATGGGAAGCCCCCAATCGAGTAACTACAACAACAACTTTTCCAAGGAACCTCTCACCCCCGTCGGCAAGAAAAGTTATGCCGGGACACGACCTTTTTGCAACAAATGCCACAAGCATCATTTTGGTGAATGTGGCAAGCTAATTTGCCATCGGTGCCAAGGTAGTGGTCATATTGCCAAGTATTGTGGAAGTACCGCCCCCGTCACTCAAAAGGGGCCCGACGCACCAAAGACGAGTATTTGCTACAAATGTGGCCAATCGGGTCATTTTAGGAATGAATGCCCAAAGAATAAAGCAAAAACCAACGCGCGCCGTTGAACTTACAACATCGACACCTAGGATGCCCGAGACGATGATGGACTAGTCACGGGTACGTTTCTTCACAACAAACCGTATATTTCATACTTATTCGATTCGAGTACCGTTAGACGTTTTATAACCAAGGATTTGACTCGTGCTCTTTATATTCCACCTCTTTCCCCCAGATACTACTTAGGCAACGTAAGCGACCAACGGAAAGATACTGTGTGTCTATAAATTTTATTGGAGGATATACGTTAAGATTTTTGACTTGACACCTATAGAACTAGGGAGCTCGGGACCTATTCGTTAAAAAGAAAATGTTTCCCCATCATCTTGTATAGATTATTGTGAACTGAGTAATTTTCGGTTGGAAACCGATACCCTCTCCCTCGCATCCATGACCTCATGATTATTTGCACGAATCCCGTATGTTCCAAATCGACCTCCGCTCCGGTTATCATCAATTGGGGGTTAAATGAGACGATGTCTCCTAAGCCACTTTCCGAACTCGCAACGTTAGTTGTAAATCTCTCTTAGTACCGTTTGATTTATTTAGGGCTTGCCCGTATCCATAAACCTCTTGAACCGCGTATGCAAACTTATCTAGACAAATCTGTTATCGTATTTATAGATGACATCTTAACTTATTCAACTAAGTCCAATTTTCTAGACTATGATGTTAATGGTCAAGGCATTACAATCAATCTCGAAATCAAGCCACATGTAATCAGGGAACTCTCCCAACTCAGACTTGTATTCGTAAAAATCGTAGATCTCACCGGTTCTTACCAAAAATTCATTTCTGACTTTTCTCGTGTTACACGACTTTAATCTCTCCGCGATCGAACCTTGAGCGTGATTCTTCACACCAACATTTCTAGCTAAATTCGTACAACACCAGATGGGACTCAAATATGGAAATATTTCTACTTGAACGCCAAAAGGCATACTCTCTCGACTCAAAATCAACGTAACTAAAATTCGTTATTTTGCACGAAGAATTCAAATACTAAATTGTGGATCCGATCAATATTCTCGTCATCACGTACCACACTACATACCTCTGTTATTTCACCGTTACCGTCTGATATTACTGGAAATTAAGATAACACACAATCCAACGATACTTCACTCTTCTTTGACTTAACGCCCTTGTGTTTCTGATAATCGGCCAACTATTATTCAACCCCGAACTATACAACTACGTGTACTATCTCGTTTCTCTTTCAGACTTCAACTTTTGACAACTAGAGGCACGTTATGGCAACCTCGAGATGCAAGCTCATCCTATTCTAAGTCCTCATTTCACTCCTATCTTTATCGCTCGCATTTCCGTTTAAGGAAACTCCTTGTAACATTTCTCCATGGATAGATAAACTCCTCATATTACATTAGTATTCGCCACGAGGGTGAATAGTCCTAACGAACATTTTTCGAACCCTAACTGACTTGTTCAAACATATCTTAAGAGATCCTATTCTAACACGGTGTACCATTACCAATTACCTCGGATCAAAATACTCGTATCGCTTCTAGTTTTGCAAGAAACCTTGGAAACCCACTTAGACATGTGTACCGCGTATCTTCCACAACCCGACGAACCGAACAAACGAACGATTTACGTCTTGGAAAGACATGTCACAAACTCGTATTGTCACCTTTAGTAGATCACTCTTACAACAGTAGTTACCACTCGTGTGTTCACGCGCACTTTCCGAAACCCTATATGACAGCTAATGTCATACCCCTGTTCATTTAACCAAAGCATCAACCACCGAAATCTGAACTCCATCAAGAAACAACAATTGAAATCATTCAAATCCGAGGAGGGCTCGAGACGATCCGTAGTCGCCAAAAGAGTTATACCAAACTTAGATGAAAACCTCACAAATCCCAGTGTGTAACCGCGTAATATTGAGAAACCGCACCTTGGAAAGGTGTAATCCATTTTGGGAAATCGAGGAGGGTTATATTCGCAATATTTAACCTTTTGAAACTTTGGGGCGTATTGGAACCGCTCCCTACCGTTTAGAACTGCCGACTCAATTAAGTTTCCGTTTACCTTACATTTTGTGTAACAAACTTAGAAACGTGTCCTGCGGAACAGGAACGTGCAATCATTCTAAATGCACCAACTATTGATGACAAACTCCGCTTCATAGGAAAACCGGCTGAACATGTGGATCGTAGAACCAAACCTTACTACTACATAACACCCCGACTATTCAGATTCGTGGAAATGCCTAAGGATGTATCTTCACTTCTCCGTAGATTGAACAACACTATGTCTCGAGTAAGAGACATCGACTGTTACTTCCAACTAAATTTCGGGACGAAATTTCTTTTGAGGTGTGGATAATGTAACATCCCGCATTTTTCCGTTAAATTATTTTTAACGCCGTCTTTTTTTTTTATTTTATTATTTAATATCCTCAGTATCTCGATTCGTATCCTCCATTAGCTACATTCTTAAAATATTTTCGTTATTGGATTATAACGTCTCCCGTACTCCCGTGTAATTCAAAATATTCGTTCGGTTAATTCCCGCACCCGACTACAAACTAGAGGGACTAGTTTTGCCAAAAAGACAAAGAGGTGACTAGCACTTTGACTAGTCAACCTCCTCCCCATCTTTCTTTTTCATTTCTTTTCCAATTTCTTTTCATACTTCTCCATTTTCTCTCAATCCTTCAAAAAGGAAATCATCATCCATTTCAAATCGATCAAGCATCAATCCAAACAAAATACATATTTGGAGTCCTCTCTTCATCCTCTTCAATTTGATACCAACTTCATCTCATTTGGGTAACTTTCTAAAATCACTAATTTTATGTGTTCTTGAGATTTTTGAGTTATAAAGTTGTTAATTAGTGTCTATGGCTCATGGTGATGTCGTGTATGTAATTTGTATGCTCGATTCGTTGTTTTTGGTGTAACTAGTTCAATATGAAAATTACTTGCTAAATCCTTGATTTTGGATGATCAAATGTTGTTAGATTGTTAAAGTGCATGTTTTAAAAGTGTTACTAGTATCATTAGCTTCGTTTTGATGTATAGGTTGATTAAGGAAACTCCAAGAACATGATTAGTGATTTTGTGAACTTGGATTAGGGTTTGATAAGCTTTAGATGAACTTTTGATGCACCAAATGCTATGAAATATTGTAGATAAGAATTTTGTTGCAATGTGTGTATGATTACCTTCGAAACGGCATATCATACATGTAAATTGGTTGCCCGAATCATAAAATGCGTTTTAGAACTTGAAACTTTGATTATGAACGTTTAATGTGGTTTTTGGTTGTTGTTAGTGATGATTTGCTTGATGAAATGTGCTTAGTTGTTTTCCTTGTCAAATTACCTTTCTAATGATATAGGTTATGCGTTTTAAGTGTTTTCGGTGCATGAAATGTGTTATATTGTATTTGGTTCGTGACTTGGACCATTTTTCTGCAAACTGCATGATTCCCAGGTATTGCGCGCCGCGCATTTACCCGCGCGCCGTGCAGAATCAGAGATCCCATATGTTTGCCTTCTTGGTTGAGTTCTGACCAGAAATTGCACTTGGGTGCGCGCCGCGCAACCCAGTGCGCGCCGCGCAAAAGCCCCAGGCCACTCTCTTTTGTTTTTAAATGTCACAAAAATGTTTCCGCTTAACTAAAACTCCGTTTAACATGAAACTTGACTATTAGGCTCTTATATGACTTCTCGTCTTGGGAAAATTGTCGGATACCCGACCCGACCCCGTTGACTTTGACTTTGACCAAGTTTGACTTTTAGTCAAACTTAACCAAACGATTATACAATCGTTCTAACATACTTAACTACTTGTATCGTGCATGAAACTTGACAAATTGATTCACATGCTATATTAATCGAGTCGTAACGAGCCATAGGACTAATTGAACATCTTTGACCGTTTGTGCTTACCGATATTGATATAACCTATATGTTTAGGTCAAGACTAGCTTTGTCTTTGCACGCGTTTACTTGTTGAAGTACTTTATTAACTCTCGCGCTCAAGGTGAGATCATAGTCCCACCTTTTCAACAACTTTTATACTTTTAAATCGTGGGCTGAGAAAACATATACTTTGTTACATCTTGTACTACTTACTTTTATGTTTTGAACACAAGTGTGAAAACAAACATTCCACGTGCGAGTTAGAACAAAAATGCCTCAATTCGATTATCATTAGTTACACTTGCAGGGTGTAAGCGAGAACTTATATTGTGTGGCCATACGGGTTTAACAAACCCTCATTCGGACGGTTCGCTACCGTTATGCGGATGAAATATATTTTTGTGTTTTAGTGTGGGTTCTAGCACTGTGTGATGGGGTAACGTTGGTTAAGTTTTGATAATTGAGTGCTCGCGTATAACAACACTTTTGGAATGCAAATGATTTGGATAATCTACGTTATGGAAATACAAAATCTTGTGGTTCAAAAACAACGTTTAATACTTACTAAACCTATGATTTTACCAACGTTTTCGTTGACAGATTCTTCTATGTTTTCTCAGGTTTTGAATGCTTAGTGATACATGCTTCCGCACTCTTTTGATACTTGCTTGGATGTCGAGTATACATGCATTTTGGAGCATCTTTTGAACTTATTTAAACTGTGTCGCATAGTTTTCATTTGTACTTATAACGTTGTAACTTAACTTGTGGTCAATTATCCTTGTAAACCTTGAAACAATCTTTACACTTGAATGGATGCGACATATTTTGGGTCAAACGTCTGTTTTAAAGACTTATGACCAGGTAATGGGACCTACGTAGTCGACGCCGTCACTTGACGATTTGTCGGGGTCGCTACAGTGTGTGGGCGAGTGGTCACGGGTTCGAGCCCGGTCTGGGGCAATTTTTTTTATAAAAGCTTTCCAAGGGGTATAACCTTTTATTTTTGATTTCCATTATTATTATTATTATTATTATTATTATTATTATTATTATTATTATTATTATTATTATTATTATTATTATTATTATTATTATTATTATTATTATTATTATTATTATTTTTATTATTATTATTATTATTATTATTATTATTATTATTTTTATTATTATTATTATTATTATTATTATTATTATTATTATTATTGTTATTATTATTATTTTCATTATTAATATGGTTATTATGATTATTATTATTATTGATATTATTACACTTATCATTATTGTTATTATTATTATTATCATTATAATTATTAGTACTATAATTATAATTCAAAACTTATTAGTATTATCATTACTAATATTATTATAAATATTATTATTACTGCTATTATTACTAGGATTATAATTATTATCATTATTAGCATTGGTAATAAAAGTGTTATTTTTAGAATTATTATTATTATTATTATCATTAATATTAATATTTGAAACATTTAGGAATATTTATTATTATTAATAAAAGTATTATTATTAAGATTACCATTAGTAAATAAGATAGTTATAATTGTTATTATTAAGTATTAAGTACTAATATCAAAAATTATTTATTTCACTACTATTATTATTCATTCTATCAAAAACTACTGATATTATCATTTTGAGATTTATAATTAAAAACTATCATTAATATTATTATTATTAACAAAGTTACTAACTTTAATATTTTATCATTTTTACCATTTCAAATAACATTTTGGTATTATTATAATTACTAATTTTAACAAACAAATGTTATATATTGAAATATCCCGTTCATATTGATTATAAACGTTCCATATTAATTGATTTCGTTGATAATGCTAAAAACGAACATATATTTCATAGCATTATTCCTCAAGAAAGACAAGCTTTTAGTTGCAATTGTTCTATTTACAAGTGATATTCGTTTAAATAATAAAAGGTGAAGACAAAAGACAGATTCGACGATTTGAAGACGCAAACGACCAAAAAGCTCAAAAGAACAAAAGACAATCAAAGAGGTTCCAATTATTGATAAGAAACGTCTCGAAATCACAAGAGTACAAGATTCAAAACGCAAAGTACAAGATATTAAATTGTACGCGAGGACGTTCGAAAATCCGAAACCGGGACCAGAGTCAACTCTTAACGCTCGACGCAACGGACTAAAAATTACAAGTTAACTATGTATATAAATATAATATAATATATAATTAATTATATTAATTATATATATATTATATATATATATTAAAAACCGTCGGCAGAGAAAACTCCAAGGACTGAGCTGTAATTTCTATCTCCGCGACTCGCGGAGTTTGAAGGGGTTTTTGCCGCGAGTCGCGGAGCCCCAATTTTCAACCCTGGCTATAAAGCAAACCGAATTCTGATCAAATTTCATATCTTATTTCATCTCTCTCTCAATATATACGTAATATATATATATAATTTATATTTTAATTTTAATTTTAATTTTAAATCCTAATAATAAGGGTATGTTAGCGAATGTTGTAAGGGTGTAAGTCGAAATTCTGTCCGTGTAACGCTACGCTATTTTTAATCATTGTAAGTTATGTTCAACCTTTTTACATTAATGTCTCGTAGCTAAGTTATTATTATGCTTATTTAAAACGAAGTAATCATGATGTTGGGCTAATTACTAAAATTGGGTAATTGGGCTTTGTACCATAATTGGGGTTTGGATAAAAGAACGACACTTGTGGAAATTAGACTATGGGCTAATAATGGGCTTTATATTTGTTTAACTAAATGAAAGTTTGTTAATGTTAATATAAAGATTTACAATTGGGCGTCCCTATAAATTACCATATACACTCGATCGGACACGATGGGCGGGGTATTTATATGTACGAATAATCGTTCATTTAACCGGACACGGGAATGGATTAATAGCCACTAGAATAATTAAAACAGGGGTGAAATTACATTCAAGGGTAATTGGTGTAATTGTTAACAAAGTAGTAAAACCTTGGTTTACACGCAGTCGATAACCTGGTGTATTCATTAAACAAAGTATTAAAACCTTGTTACAATTCGAATCCCCAATTAGTTGGAATATTTAACTTCGGGTATAATAATAATTTGACAAGGACACTTGCAATTTATATTTATGACTGATGGACTGTTATGGACAAAAACCAGACGGACATATTGAATAATCCAGGACAAAGGACAATTAACCCATGGGCATAAAACTAAAATCAACACGTCAAACATCATGATTACGGAAGTTTAAATAAGCATAATTCTTTTATTTCATATTTAATTTCCTTTATTTTATATTTAATTGCACTTCTAATTATCGCACTTTTATTATTTGTTATTTAATCGCACTTTTAATTATCGTACTTTTTAATTATCGCAATTTTATTTTATCGCATTTTTATTATTCGCAATTTCATTATCGTTATTTACTTTACGCTTTAATTTAAGTCTTGTATTTATTTTATATTTTACATTAGGTTTTAACTGCGACTAAAGTCTTAAAATCGACAAACCGGTCATTAAACGGTAAAAACCCCCCTTTATAATAATAATATTACCTATATATATATTTGTATTTTTATAAAAGTAAACTAATATAGCGTTGAGCTTTGTTTAAAGATTTCCCTGTGGAACGAACCGGACTTACTAAAAACTACACTACTGTACGATTAGGTACACTGCCTATAAGCGTTGTAGCAAGGTTTAAGTATATCCATTCTATAAATAAATAAATATCTTGTGTAAAATTGTATCGTATTTAATAGTATTTTCTGCTAAAATTTAATAGTATTTTATACCCCTTAGCTTTAACATCAAGTATTTTTTGGCGCCGCTGCCGGGGACCATCTTAAAAGCCGGAAGCGCAACGCTAATAATAATAAAAAAAAGATTTTTTGTTTACTTTTATTAAAATTCGCTTTTGTAAAAATACGTTTTAAATATTCGAAAAAAAAAAAAAAACAACAATATATGTATTTTTAAGATCTTGTTAAAAATTTAAGTTTTATAAGTTTCTTTATTTCTATTTTAGTTTATAAAAATATAAGTTTTATTTTAAAATCTTTTATTTATTTAAAAAAAAACAGAAAACAGAAAATAAAAAATAAAAATAAAAAAAAATTAAAAACGCGTAAAAACTCAAAGCTGTCAACAGAATTTCTAAACCCCGCGACTCGCGGGGTTTTCCTCATTAATCACCGCAACTCGCGGAGCCACTCTGACACGCGACAGGAAGCCCTAAACCAGCATTAATTACGGGATATTATTAATTATAATTATTATTATTACCTAATTATTATTATTATTATTATTAGTTTTAGTTTTAGTTTTATTTTTACTTTTTATTTAATTTATGTATTTTGTTTAATTAGTTTTATTAAAATTGTAAAATTAATAGTTTAATAAAATAAATAATATAAAAATAATATTTTTATAAAAATTGTAATTTTTACAACTTTTTGTATATTTTTATATTTTGTACCTTTTTAATCGTTGTAGCGTAATATTTGTATTTTTTAGCTCATATTTAATTTTAAACTTAGTTTTTGCTATAGTTATTTTTACTCCTAGATTTTTAGGCTTTGCCGTAGAATTCCTTAAGTGCTTTTTCTTTAGACTAAGATTTAGGTGCTTTAGAATTTTGCGACGCCTTTTTAAGTTTTAGTTTCTTTTTAAGTTATTTCCATTTGGGATTTAGTTTTTCCTGTAAGCTTTAATATTTTTAGACACCTTTTACTATGTACCAATTATCATTCCAATTAGTAATCTCAATTTGCGATTATAATTTTAAGTTAGTTGTAGTAATAAGGTTAGGTTAGTTAAGTATTTTTAAGTTTTTATAAGTTTCTTTTATTTTTCCGTCACCTTTTATTTTTCAACCATTTTTTTTCTTTTTCGACCTTTTGCGACGAACTCTTTTTCTCTCTTATTTCTCGCTATTCTAGTTTTTAGGACTTAGAATTATTTCCACTTCTTATCTAAATTTCTTAAAATTACGAAAATTTATTTTAAGTGGTTAAATTAATAGACATCAAAATTTTCTGGTTCGTAGTAATAGTTGGATTTGTACGTGGACCGGGTTATTGGAGCCAAACAGTCCTCAATTATATTGAGACCAAACAAATCCTGCCCCTCTGCTGCATCTTTTGGCTATTCGAAACGTGGGCAAAATCAGAAAAGTCTATTAATTAGATAACTTATTATAATTTTTCTTTCCTTTTAAAAACTAATAGGATATTCAGTGAATGCACCGAGCAAGACGTTCATCACCTTTTGTACGTTCACCACCTGTAACTAGATCAAGACATCGTTTAACAAATATAACCGCCGTTGATTTTTCTTTAGAATCGTCATCCAGTCGACCAAGTACTTCAGTTCAAATTACCGATAATCCATTTTTTGAACCCGACCTCACAATTGAGAATCCGGAAAATATTCAGGAACGGTTCATAGATCCTGAACCACTAAACTTTCCTCCGGAACCACCAATCATTCAAACAGAGATTGTTGAGGAACGAACCATTAAATCAGAATCATCTAGTGATACCGAGTCAACAAATTCAATTATGGAGAATCTGGAACCTTTAAGTATGGAAGACCGAATGAGAGCTAAACGCACTGGCCAAGGTCACGCAATTACTCATCCAGACATTAATGCGCCAGATTATGAAATCAAAGGACAAATTCTACACATGGTGACTAATCAATGCCAATTTAGTGGTGCGCCGAAGGAAGATCCAAATGAACATCTACGTACCTTTAATAGGATCTGCACACTATTTAAAATACGAGAAGTGGAGGATGAACAGATATATCTCATGTTATTTCCCTGGACTTTAAAGGGAGAAGCCAAAGATTGGTTGGAATCGTTACCTGAAGGGGCGATTGATACATGGGACGTTTTAGTTGACAAATTTCTTAAACAATTCTTTCCTGCATCTAAAGCTGTAAGACTTCAAGCAGAAATTGTTACGTTCACACAGAAGCCAAATGAAACTCTATATGAGGCATGGACAAGATATGGAAAGTTATTAAGAGGATGTCCGCAACATGGTTTAGACACCTGTCAAATAGTACAAATATTCTACCGAGGATGCGACATCACTACAAGAAAAGACATAGATATAGCAGCTGGTGGTTCTATTATGAAGAAAACCGAAACTGATGCTTACAAAATTATTGATAACACTGCTTCCCACTCACATGAGTGGCACCAAGAAAAAGATATCATTAGATCATCTAAAGCAGCTAGAGCCGATTCTAGCCATGACTTAGATTCCATTTCCGCAAAGATAGATGCTTTCGAGAGACGAATGGAAAAGATGACTAAAGATATTCATGCTATACGAATTAGTTGTGAGCAGTGTGGAGGACCACATTTTACAAAAGATTGTCTCAGTATTGAATTAACAATGGAACAAAGAGAGAATATTTCATACATAAACCAAAGGCCTGGAAATAATTATCAGAATAATTATCAACCGCCAAGACCGATTTACAATCAAAACCAGAATTATAACCGAAATATTCCATACAACAACCAACAAGGTCCTAGCAATCAACAAGTATCCAATAATACTTACAATCAGCAAAGACCTAATTTTCAAAACAAACCACCACAACAAACCGATGATAAAAAGCCGAATTTAGAAGATATGATGACAAAGCTAGTTGAAACTCAAACGCAGTTTTTCACATCTCAGAAACAAACAAATGAACAAAATGCTCAAGCATTTAGAAATCAACAAGCTTCTATTCAAAATCTGGAACAAGAAGTGAGTAACCTAGCAAGGTTAATAGGTGAAAGAAAACCGGGAAGTCTACCGAGTGATACAAATGCTAACCCCCGGAATGAAACAGCTAAAGCTATTACCACAAGAAGTGGTACAACACTTAAATCACCTGAAATACCTGTAACTTCTGATGAAACTATTCCTACTCCACAAGAACCACAACCTGATCAAGATAAGGAAAAAGAACCGGTAGTTGAAAAGGTTAATGAAGATAACACAGTTAAGGATAAACCTTATGTTAAACCATATCAACCACCACTTCCTTACCCGAGTAAAATGAAGAAAGAAAAACTTGAAGCCGAGCAATCCAAATTCTTGGATATGTTTAAACAGATAAATGTAAATCTTCCTTTCATTGATGTGATTTCAGGAATGCCAAGATATGCTAAATTCTTGAAAGATCTAATCTCAAATAGAAAGAAAATGGAAGAACTCTCGGCTGTTACTATGAATGCTAATTGTTCAGCAGTGCTGTTGAATAAGATACCAGAAAAATTATCTGATCCAGGAAGTTTCACAATTCCATGTTTTCTGGGTAGTCTTAGTTCAATAGAAGCATTGGCAGACTTAGGTGCTAGTATAAATCTAATGCCGTATTCACTATACACTAAACTAGACCTTGGAGAATTGAAACCAACCAGAATAAGCATACAACTAGCCGATAGATCAATAAAATATCCTAGAGGGATAATGGAGAACATGCTAGTTAAAGTTGGTACTTTAGTATTTCCAGTAGATTTTGTTGTTTTGGACATGGAAGAAGATTCTCAAGTTCCTCTCATATTAGGAAGACCATTCTTAAACACGGCTAAAGCAATGATAGACGTGTTCGGTAAGAAACTGACCCTAAGTATAGAGGATGAGAGTGTTACCTTTTCAGTTGATAGAGCAATGCAACAACCACAATCTGCAGATGATACATGTTATTATATTCAAACTATAGATGCACATGCAGAATTATTAGAAGAATTTCCAGAATTACAAGGAACAGGAGAATGTTCTTTAGGAGAAGGTAATGAACCAATTGATGAAGCTGAAATGTTAGCTACACTTATAGCTAATGGATATGAACCAACAACAGAAGAAATTCAAATGCTAAAAGAAGAAGACAGATATCGATATAAATCATCGATAGAAGAACCTCCGAAATTAGAGTTAAAGCCACTTCCAAACCATTTGGAATATGCTTATTTACATGGTGAATCTGAATTACCTGTAATAATATCGTCTTCTCTTACTGAAAATGAGAAATCACAGCTCATTTCTGTGTTGAAAGCTCATAAACCAGCCATTGCATGGAAGATTCATGATATTAAAGGAATAAGTCCTTCGTATTGCACACATAAAATCCTTATGGAAGAAGGTCATAAAACGTATGTGCAACGTCAACGAAGACTAAATCCTAATATGCAAGATGTAGTTAAGAAAGAGATTATTAAACTGCTAGATGCAGGTTTGATATATCCAATCTCTGATAGTCCATGGGTAAGTCCAGTTCAATGCGTGCCTAAGAAGGGTGGCATGACTGTCATCACAAATGAGAAAAATGAGCTTATTCCTACTAGGACTGTAACAGGATGGCGTGTATGTATTGATTATAGAAAATTAAATGACGCCACCAGAAAAGATCACTTTCCCTTACCTTTCATTGATCAAATGTTGGAAAGATTAGCCGGAAATAGTTACTATTGTTTTCTAGATGGATTTTCCGGATATTTTCAAATTCCAATAGCACCCGAGGATCAAGAGAAAACCACATTCACGTGCCCTTATGGTACTTTTGCTTACAAACGCATGCCATTTGGACTTTGTAACGCCCCTGCAACCTTTCAAAGGTGTATGATGGCGATTTTTCACGACATGATAGAAGAATGCATGGAAGTATTCATGGATGACTTTTCAGTCTTCGGTGATACATTTAAATCATGTCTAGTTAATCTGGAACGAATGCTAATTAGATGCGAAAAATCAAATCTAGTACTTAATTGGGAGAAATGCCATTTCATGGTTAAAGAAGGCATTGTTCTTGGACATAAAATTTCAAAAGAAGGAATTGAAGTGGATAGAGCTAAAGTAGATGTAATTGCTAAACTTCCACATCCCACCAATGTTAGAGGAGTTAGGAGTTTTCTAGGGCATGCCGGTTTTTACCGACGTTTTATAAAAGATTTTTCTAAAATTGCCACTCCTATGAATAAACTCCTAGAAAAGGATGCGCCATTCATCTTTTCAGATGAGTGTATCAAATCTTTTAATATTCTTAAAGAAAAACTCACTAATGCACCGATCATGATAACACCAAATTGGAATCTACCATTTGAACTAATGTGCGATGCAAGTGATTTTGCAATGGGAGCCGTTTTAGGACAAAGGATTGAAAAACGATTTCAACCTATATATTATGCTAGCAAGACATTACAAGGAGCACAAACGAACTATACAACTACTGAAAAAGAACTCCTTGCTATTGTCTTTGCTTTTGACAAATTTCGATCATATCTCGTTCTAGCAAAAACGGTGGTCTATACCGACCATTCTGCTCTTAGATACCTATTTTCAAAACAAGATGCTAAACCAAGATTAATCCGTTGGATCTTACTCTTACAAGAGTTTGATATTGAAATCCGAGATAAAAAAGGAGCAGAAAATCTCGCCGCTGATCATCTTTCTCGTCTTGAAAATCCCGAATTAGAAGTTCTGAATGAATCGGCCATACAAGACAACTTTCTTGATGAATATCTATTGAAGATAGATTATAAAGAAATCTCATGGTTTGCAGACTATGCAAACTACTTAGTTTGTGGATTCCTTGAAAAAGGATTATCGTACCAAAGACGAAAGAAATTCTTCAGTGATATAAAACACTATTTCTGGGAAGATCCACATCTGTTTAAAAGTTGTCCCGATGGAATAATACGCCGATGTGTATTTGGAGATGAAGCTAGTAAAATTTTAAACCATTGTCACACAGGACCAACAGGAGGGCATTATGGGCCTCAACTAACAGCAAGAAAAGTTTATGAAGCTGGATTCTATTGGCCTACAATTTACAAAGACGCACACCTTCTTTGCAAATCCTGTGATGCATGTCAAAGGGCCGGAAAAATAAGTCAACGTGATGAAATGCCACAAAATGTCATCCAAGTATGTGAAGTATTTGACATTTGGGGTATTGACTTTATGGGTCCATTTCCAAAATCTCATAATAATCTATATATACTCGTAACCATTGATTATGTATCTAAATGGGCGGAAGCACAAGCTCTCCCAACTAACGATGCACGAGTTGTAGTCAACTTTTTAAAACGTCTTTTTGCAAGGTTTGGAACACCGAAAGCTTTAATAAGTGATCGGGGTACTCATTTCTGTAATAATCAACTTGAGAAAGTTCTTAAAAGATATGGAGTAACTCATAAAATCTCCACCGCATATCATCCACAAACAAGTGGACAAGTTGAAAATACCAACCGAGCTTTAAAACGTATTCTAGAGAAAACCGTAGGATCAAATTCAAAGGAATGGTCCATTAAATTGGAGGATGCACTCTGGGCTTTTAGAACAGCCTACAAAACTCCAATTGGAACCACACCTTTTAGACTTGTTTATGGAAAAGCATGTCATCTTCTAGTAGAAATTGAACACAAAGCATTTTGGGCTTTGAAGACATGTAATCTTGATTTACATGAAGCCGGACGTCTACGATTAAGTCAACTAAATGAATTAGAAGAATTAAGACATGAAGCATACGAAAATTCGTTAATCTATAAAGAAAGAACGAAGAAATGGCATGATAAAAGAATCAGAAGTTCAAAAGAATTTAAAGAAGGAGACAGAGTTCTTCTTTTCAATTCACGATTCAAGCTATTTCCTGGAAAATTGAAATCAAGATGGTCTGGACCATTCATAGTCAAAAGAGTTTTCCCATACGGAACGATAGAATTGATAAATTCAAATGGGATTGAATTTAAAGTTAATGGTCACAGAGTTAAACATTACATACATGGTCCGATGGAAGTCGACAACGAAGTTAATCACAATTTCGACACCACAGCTAACTAAGTGTGGGGAGAATCAAGTCTTTAAAGGATAATATGTATTTCTGTTAGAGTTAGATTGTCTGTTTTCGTGTAGTTCTCGAAAATGGAACACGTATGGTCTTTCCCTAGCAGACCCTAAAGAACTAGTCTTCTCCCCCCATTCTGAATTTTTATTTTTTTTAGGTTTTTACGATATGAAGACTGCCTGTGAACTAAACCATGGTCTAATGCTACACGCTTTGATCACTAAAAGAAATAATGACATACTACCGAGCGAATTAGTATCAGTAATCAGAGAAAGAATGGACGGAGTTAGAAAAGGATCCAGATGCGAAGATAATAAGTTACAATTTGGTAAAGGAAAATCAAAATTCGCAGCGAAAAGAAGAGCACGACACCTAGAACGATGTCACAAATGCGGAAAATGGTCACATGGAGGTAAATGTTCAAATAATCAAACCTATTCAAATACCGAATTTGTTACTTTATGCAGAGACGGACCGTTCATATGTTTAGAAGAAAAGACACTGAATGCTCGAGGTTACGCCTATGTAGCCATGGAAAATCAATTAAACCGACTATCTTATGAATATAATAGATCATATAACTAAGAAATCTATTTCACAGGTATGTCTGTACAGTTTTTATTTTTATTTTTAACCTTTTGATAATAAACGCTAATTTGTTTGCTAAAAAGTATTAAATTGGTATTAAATAAAATTAGGTTTGGCGACCGAAATTATTGATATCATTCAAAAATTTATTACATCACTGCGAAATTTAACGTTTATTCTTAAGGTATAAATATCTTTAATCAATCAACCCAAAATATTTCAAACATTCGTCATGAGTTAAATTAGGTTTTGGAACCGAAATTACTTTACCGAAAAGAGGGGTGCATATTTTTGATAATATTTGATTGATTAAAGTGGGATAAAAAGACAAAAAGATTTTTAATTTTATTTTTACCATGTTTTTAAAATTAATATTTAAACCTTAAATTAATATTGTAAACTTTATAAAAACAATATTTTTAAAATTGTAAATATTTGAAAAATTAATATAAGTTTGGTGTGAATTTATAATATGAATTTTTAAATTAAGTTTGGTGTGAATTTTTAATTTTTAAAATATGAATTTTTAATTTTATGCATTTCAAATTTTAAGTTTGGTGTGATTTTTTTTTTTTATATTAATTTTGAATTTTATATTTAAGTTGTGTGAATTTAAAAACAAAAATTTACTTTATCTCATTAAGTTAAGAATATGATTTTTAAAATTCGTCGTAAGTTGAAGACTAGGTCTTTGAACCGAAATTGCTTTACCCGAGGGAGGGACGAGAACTTTTATTATCATTATTTTTAATCTTACTGAATTAGAGTATGCCAAAAACATTGAAAAAACCCAAAAATCTTAACTTTTAAAACAATCGCTACAAAAAGACAAATTTTAAAATTTTGTCGAGGGACGGACTAGGACATCGATCCGAAACGACCTCATCCTAAATAACAAGGGAAACAAAATTTTAAAATTAATTACTAAATTGTTTTAAGAAGTTAAAGATTATAAAAAAAAAAAAAAAAAAAAAAAGAACAAACTCCGCGACTCGCGGAGTTTGAAGCTTAAATCTCCGCGAGTCGCGGAGAGACCGGATTACAGAAAAAAAAAATAAGAGCTGCAAACGATCAGTTCACTCACCCACACACAAAACAGAAATATACTGCGAAAAAAGAACCCGAAAAAACCCGAAAATCACCCCCAAAAATCCCAATTTTTAACCGTTAATCACCAAATTTTTTGCTAAAATCATGTTAAGAAGGATGCTATCTAAGAATTTCTCAAGAAAAACGGTAAATTTCTACACCTAAACACCATTTAATCCGAATTTTGGTGTTCTTGAGCTATTTTTTCCCCAATTTGATTTTGATGCTTTTTAGTGTAATTAGACTTAAATTGTTTATGTATTATGCTTGTATAACCTAGATTGATGCTGTTTAACATGATTAGAAGCCTTAAACTTCAAATTTTGAATAATCTAGGGTTTGTGTTCTTGAGCAATTTGGGGCTTTTTGATATAAACAGGTTATGACCGATTTTTTTCATGAATTGTTGCTAAATTGAGTAGTGTAACATGTCTAGGTAGTTAAATGATCCAAACTTTGAGCCTAAACATGATTTTGAGAATTAAAGTGGACTTTTTCAAGTCCAAAATTCATAAACTTGATTTTTGAAAGATAATGCCATTTGAGACTTGTTTATTTGCTAGTAATGATTATTTTGACATGTTATTTGAGTTGAATGCTTATGAACTTGGCGAAAATTTTCGTATATGCTTATTTGAAAAAGTGTAGATTTGATAAAAATGTGGAAATAAGCTTAAGTTTGATATAAATTGATAATGTCATTGTAATTATTTTGATTGATGATTTTGCTGACACTAATGCATATTTGGATGCACAAAATTTGTGTTTGATGTGTTTTGCAGAATGAAAGGGGTGAATCTTCATCCCAAGCCCGACATGCTCCTACTGAGAACTTGGAACAACAGGAGGTAGATAACTACTACAAGCAGGATGTACCTCATCCAGTCATGACCTTTTCCGATATGCATTTGGAAGAGTTGCACCCGAACCTGCGATTTGACAGACTTTGGATAGATTATCCAAAATATCAACGGGGTTTGCATACTCTTCACTCTAAGGTTGTTGAGGTACCGAGGGTCATAGAATGGGGACCCTTAGAAGCTGTAGAATTGGCCGGGCCAATTAGGGAATTACTTGTACAGAGGTATGGTAATTCTTCTTTTAATGACTGGATATGTTTATTCACCATACGCAGACCTGTATATAAAGTATGGTGTGAAGAGTTGTTATGTAGTATAGAGTTGAATGATCGGGTAGCTAGTTTAACCGATCGTTCTTTTATTAGATTTTTGTTAGGCGGTTCGATGCGCCACATGTCTTTACTGGACATGGCTCAGGCTTTACGTATATATACGCCTGAGGAGTTAGCGTCTGCCGATTGTAGAGGATTGATACTAAACGGTAGAAAGATAGATGAGAATTTTGATACACACGGTGTGTGGAGTCAAATGACAAGCCATCACCGTTTCAAAGGGGGAAACTACTCTTATTTGGATATAGATAGAGCCGAATTAAGAGTAATACATAGGTTTTTAGCTAATTCGATTACACAAAGGGGTAAAAACAAAGAAAAGGTAAATGAACAAGATTTGTTTTACCATATGTGTATTCGAGACCCACAGAGCGCTGTAAGTATACCATATTGTGTGGGTTATTATTTATCAGCTATGGTTCGGGGGATGCGACCACATAGCATAATAGGAGGTGGTATTTTTATTACTTTGATTGGTGAATATCTCGGTGTGGATATAAGTCGGGGGGGATTATTACTAGAAGAGCCGGAACCCCGCGACACTATAGGTTTAAATGTATACCATGGTGCGAAAGTTTTGAAGCGGCGAAATAACGCCGCAGTACGATACCATGGTAGACATCCACAGGTGGAGAGAAACCAGGAACAAGGTAATGTAGGAGGGGGGAATGAGATGCAAGAAATGCATAGGTTTATAGCTTCTCAGGAATACGAAAATGCTAGACAGAGAGCATTTGAAGATTGGCAAGTTCATCAGAACCAGATCATAGCGCATTGCCAACATATAGGTAGAAACTATATTCCTACACCGAAACCCGTCTTCCCTCCTTGGTCGATAGAGATGCAGCCACCATATCCTACGTATGACCCTGCCGAAGCATTCTATAGCACTTATGGTTATGCCTGGAACCCCTATTGGTACCAATATCATCCTTAGTTTACTTATTATTATTTATTTTTTTTTATTTTGTAATTTGTAATTATTAATACATTTAATATTTTTGTTAATATTGTAATCATTTTTATAATTATCTAACTTTTATTCTTAGATTTTAATAATTTTTGAATGTGGGGTAATAAACCAAACTTCAAAAATATGTATATATGTTTGCAGTTTATCTTATGTACACAACAGGGTAAAACAACGCATTTTCAAAGACTGGCATTAAGTTCAGCAAAAGCAACTAATTTTGACGACAAGATGCAAAATATATGTGAAATAACAACAAGACGGAATGAACAAATGATGTGCACCATTTATCATTCAGCAAACAAACGCCAATATATTTGGAAACTTTGGTAAAAATTTAATCATTTTCACACAAATCACCCTCAATAATTTAAATTGTTACTGATTTCTTGCAAATGAGGGCATTGCAAGATCTTAAGTGTGGGAAGGGGTTAAATTCTTTCGGATTTTAAAATTTTTACTTTATACACTTGGTTACCATTAAAAATACTAGTAAAGCAGTAGTTGTATTAGAATCTAGTGCTCTCTGATAAAAAAGAACAGCCCTAGTCTTATATACTGACTACCCAATTCTAGTAAAATTTTTCAAATAAATGAATTCAAAATCATGTTTATACATATTTATGAACGATAAAACTAGGTTTTAACACCGAAATTATTGTTACCTCGGAAAGGACATAAATTGAGAAACAAACTAAAATGTTAAAATTCATTTAAAATGGAATAGAGGACGATAAAAAGAAAAATAAAAAGCCAAGTGTGGGAAAATTTACCAAGTTATTTTAAACATATGCCACATATATCTGTAACAAATAACTGAAAATACTTTTGCTTTGAACTAAACTAAACTGTTTTACCCGATGAAAGAAAAGAAGAGATGGATCTACACGATGAATCAATTCCATCATTAAAAGGAAGTAAAGTCTTCCGAAAAAGAAACGCGCTTCTTGATTTAGGTCATGAAGTTGTCGTTCAGACCAGTTGTAGGTTGACGAAAAATCTAGAAAAGTCATCACTAAAATCAGCAGGAAATCCACGGACCTCAGTATTAAACAGGGTCGCCATGTGGTCAGATTTATCTTAACCATGAGAAGGATTTATCTTGTACAATGGGGGGGCACCATGCAAATTAGCTGGATAAGACTAATGAATCAGATCCCCAGAAAGGATAATCTCCTTAAAGATTAAAAATCAGCTTTTAAGACTGATATTACTCAATCCTAGAGATTGACCTTAAAGATTGAGAATTACAAACTCATGGAATTCGATGATATCTAAACTCGAGCTTAAACGAGAAAATATTTTGATCAAAATTATAAACCGATTTGTTTTCTGAAAACCCTATTTTCAATGCGTTCATTACCATTGAACGTAAAATCCTAGGAATTCACCTGGAATTCATTAGGTCACCTGAACTAAATCGGGTGTCAACCGTAAGAACGGTGGTTGCATAGTGGTCGAAGACAGGACCTTGTGCCAGACCGACAAATTATAAGGGTGAGCTTTACTATTGCTCCTACCAAGGATAGTAATTGCGTCCGACACGTTATAGACCATAATCAAAAGCATGTCACGGGACATTGCCTTAACAGTTGCTTGTTCAACGCTTTCCTTTACAACCGGACGGTAGTTTGCCGAAAGGTAATATACGGAACAAGTAAACTGGACGTGTTGCTTTCCAAATACAAGGTTAGCAAGTGGGTGACACAAAACAGCAAGTTTTGAGCTAAAATTTTCAAATCTAAAACCCACCAAACCCACAAAAATATTTTGCAAACACCGGTAAAGGGTTATTCCGGAAAACTTATCTAGGGTAAAAAACTAGATTTCAAAAGATCAAATGTTTTCATAAAGATCCAATTTCCTTAATGGATCTAAATTTTTATAGTCATGTGGGACTGTAAACCATATCGTTACTACCATTGTTTATACCGCCGTATAGAAATCACTGATGTACAAAGTGTGAAGAATAAAGAAGTGATTCTAGTATTTCAAGACGATATTGCTTGAGGACAAGCAACGCTCAAGTGTGGGAATATTTGATAATGCTAAAAACGAACATATATTTCATAGCATTATTCCTCAAGAAAGACAAGCTTTTAGTTGCAATTGTTCTATTTACAAGTGATATTCGTTTAAATAATAAAAGGTGAAGACAAAAGACAGATTCGACGATTTGAAGACGCAAACGACCAAAAAGCTCAAAAGAACAAAAGACAATCAAAGAGGTTCCAATTATTGATAAGAAACGTCTCGAAATCACAAGAGTACAAGATTCAAAACGCAAAGTACAAGATATTAAATTGTACGCAAGGACGTTCGAAAATCCGAAACCGGGACCAGAGTCAACTCTTAACGCTCGACGCAACGGACTAAAAATTACAAGTTAACTATGTATATAAATATAATATAATATATAATTAATTATATTAATTATATATATATTATATATATATATTAAAAACCGTCGGCAGAGAAAACTCCAAGGACTGAGCTGTAATTTCTATCTCCGCGACTCGCGGAGTTTGAAGGGGTTTTTGCCGCGAGTCGCGGAGCCCCAATTTTCAACCCTGGCTATAAAGCAAACCGAATTCTGATCAAATTTCATATCTTATTTCATCTCTCTCTCAATATATACGTAATATATATATATAATTTATATTTTAATTTTAATTTTAATTTTAAATCCTAATAATAAGGGTATGTTAGCGAATGTTGTAAGGGTGTAAGTCGAAATTCTGTCCGTGTAACGCTACGCTATTTTTAATCATTGTAAGTTATGTTCAACCTTTTTACATTAATGTCTCGTAGCTAAGTTATTATTATGCTTATTTAAAACGAAGTAATCATGATGTTGGGCTAATTACTAAAATTGGGTAATTGGGCTTTGTACCATAATTGGGGTTTGGATAAAAGAACGACACTTGTGGAAATTAGACTATGGGCTAATAATGGGCTTTATATTTGTTTAACTAAATGAAAGTTTGTTAATGTTAATATAAAGATTTACAATTGGGCGTCCCTATAAATTACCATATACACTCGATCGGACACGATGGGCGGGGTATTTATATGTACGAATAATCGTTCATTTAACCGGACATGGGAATGGATTAATAGCCACTAGAATAATTAAAACAGGGGTGAAATTACATTCAAGGGTAATTGGTGTAATTGTTAACAAAGTAGTAAAACCTTGGTTTACACGCAGTCGATAACCTGGTGTATTCATTAAACAAAGTATTAAAACCTTGTTACAATTCGAATCCCCAATTAGTTGGAATATTTAACTTCGGGTATAATAATAATTTGACAAGGACACTTGCAATTTATATTTATGACTGATGGATTGTTATGGACAAAAACCAGACGGACATATTGAATAATCCAGGACAAAGGACAATTAACCCATGGGCATAAAACTAAAATCAACACGTCAAACATCATGATTACGGAAGTTTAAATAAGCATAATTCTTTTATTTCATATTTAATTTCCTTTATTTTATATTTAATTGCACTTCTAATTATCGCACTTTTATTATTTGTTATTTAATCGCACTTTTAATTATCGTACTTTTTAATTATCGCAATTTTATTTTATCGCATTTTTATTATTCGCAATTTCATTATCGTTATTTACTTTACGCTTTAATTTAAGTCTTGTATTTATTTTATATTTTACATTAGGTTTTAACTGCGACTAAAGTCTTAAAATCGACAAACCGGTCATTAAACGGTAAAAACCCCCCTTTATAATAATAATATTACCTATATATATATTTGTATTTTTATAAAAGTAAACTAATATAGCGTTGAGCTTTGTTTAAAGATTTCCCTGTGGAACGAACCGGACTTACTAAAAACTACACTACTGTACGATTAGGTACACTGCCTATAAGCGTTGTAGCAAGGTTTAAGTATATCCATTCTATAAATAAATAAATATCTTGTGTAAAATTGTATAGTATTTAATAGTATTTTCTGCTAAAATTTAATAGTATTTTATACCCCTTAGCTTTAACATCATTCGTCGCGAGGTTTTGACATCTATATGAGACGTTTTCAAAGACTTCATTCATTTTTAAAACAACCATAACCTTTATTTTATCGATAAAGGTTTAAATAACACATTACATAGATTATCAAATAATGATAAACTAAAATATACCGTTTACACATGACCATTACATAATGGTTTACAATCAGAATATATTACATCAAAAATAAGTTTCTTGAATGCAGTTTTTACACAATATCATACAAGCATGGACTCCAAATCTTGTCCTTATTTTAGTATGCAATAGCGGAAGCTCTTAATAATCACCTGAGAATAAACATTCTTTAAACGTCAACAAAAATATTGGTGAGTTATAGGTTTAACCTATATATCAAATTGTAATAATAGACCACAAGATTTCATCTTTCAATAACATGGAATCTGCATAAAAATCATTCGTATGGTTGAACACCTGGTAACCGACATTAACAAATGCATCTAGAATATCTCCATATATAAATATCGAAGTACTAAAGAAGTTCAAATTCTCTAACTGGGGCTTGTCAATGGGCCATAGATCTATCTTTAGGATTCGCGTCAATTGGTGGCAATTATAATAAACACCAATTCATAGGTTACCAAGTTCAACAAGGGCAATATTCGGTATAACGATTCAACATAGAATGTAGTTTCAATACTTGTGTCTATTTTGTAAATCATTTTCAAAACTGCATGTATTCTCATCCCAAAATATTAGATTTTAAAAGTGGGACTATAACTCACTTTCACATATTTTTACTTCGTCGGGAAGTAAGACTTGGCCACTGGTCGATTCACGAACCTATAACAAATCTGTATATATATATCAAAGTGTGTTCAAAATATATTTACAACATTTTTAATAAGTTTTAATGTTTTAAGTTTATTAAGTCAGTTGTCCTCGTTACTAACCTACAACTAGTTGTCCACAGTTAGATGTACAGAAATATATAATATTTTGGAATCAACCTCAACCCTGTATAGCTAACTCTAATATTACTGCATATAGAGTGTCTATGGTTGTTCCAAAATATATATAGATGGGTCGATATGATATGTCAAAACATTATATTCGTGTCTATGGTATCTCAAGATTACATAATATTTTAGAATACATGTATAATACAATATGAGTTAGCTAGGATATGATTAATATAGATTTGTTACCAATTTTAACGTAGCTACAACAAGAAAAATTATCCAATCTTGTTTTACCCATAACTTCTTCGTTTTAAATCCGTTTTGAGTGATTCAAGTTGCTATAGTTTCATATTGAACTTAAGTTTATGAATCTAAATAGAAAAAGTATAAGTTTATAGTCGGAAATACAGATTACAAGTCGTTTTTGTAAAGGTAGTCATTTCAGTCGAAAGAACGACGTCTAGATGACCATTTTAGAAAACATACTTCCACTTTGAGTTTAACCATGATTTTTGGATATAGTTTCATGTTAATATGAAAAATCATTTTCCCAGAAGAATAGCTTTTAAATCAAATTTTATCATAGTTTTTTAATTAACTAACCCAAAACAGCCCGCGGTGTTACTACGACGGCGTATATCCGGTTTTACAGTGTTTTTCGTGTTTTCCGGTTTTAAATCATTAAGTTAGCATATCATATAGATATAGAACATGTGTTTAGTTGATTTTAAAAGTCAAGTTAGAAGGATTAACTTTTGTTTGCGAACAAGTTTAGAATTAACTAAACTATGTTCTAGTGATTACAAGCTTAAACCTTCGAATAAGGTAGTTTTATATATATGAATCGAATGATATTATGAACATCATTACTACCTCAGGTTTTGTGGATAAACCTACGGGAAATGAGAAAAATAGATCTAGCTTCAAAGGATCCTTGGATGGCTTGAAAGTTCTTGAAGCAAAATCAATACACGAAAACAAGTTTAAGTAAGATTTCCACTCGAAATAAGATTGTTAAAGTTATAGAAATTGAATCAAAGTCTGAATATGAGTATTACCTTGTATTAGAAAGATATCTTACTGTAAATAAGAAAGATTTCTTGAGGTTGGATGATCACTAAAAGTGAATTTGCAAGATTGGAAGTAAGCTAGCAAACTTGGAAGTGTTGTTGGTGTGTTCTTGAGTAGTTGTTTTATAACTTGGTTTATGTAAGGATTTATGAACTAGATTGAGCTAGATTTTGATGAAGATGATGAAGAAAACTTAGAACAAAGGAAGAACACTTGAGAAAGAGTATTTTGATGCATGAAAATTGAAATCAAAATGTGTTTGTGGTGTGTCAAATTCACGTGAAGTATGGAGTTCATATAGGCTCTATTAGTTTGTTGTTTTGTTAGATATTTCATGCTAGATGTTAAATGATGGTTCCCACATGGTTAGGTAACTCACATGGGCTGCTAAGTGCTGATCATTGGAGTGTATATACCAATAGTAAATACATTTAGAAGCTGTGTATTGTACGAGTACAAATACGAGTGCATACGAGTAGAATTGTTGATGACAATGAATGAGGATGTAATTGTAAGCATTTTTGTTAAGTAGAAGTACTTTTATAATTGTCTTGAAGTCTTTTAAAAGTGTAAGAATACATAATAAAACACTACATGTATATACATTTTAACTGAGTCATTAAGTCATCGTTAGTCGTTACATGTAAGTGTTGTTTTGAAACCTTTAAGTTAACGATCTTGTTAAATGTTGTTAACCCATTGTTTATTATATCTATTGAAATGTTAAATTATTACATTATAATGATATGATGATGTATTAATATATCTTAATATGATATATATACATTAAATGTCGTTACAACGATAATCGTTACATAATGCCTTGTTTCGAAAACCTTAAGTTAGTAGTCTTGTTTTTACATATGTAGTTCATTGTTAATATACTTAATGATATGTTTACTTATCATAATATCATGTTAACTATATATATATATATATATATATATATATATATATATATATATATATATATATATATATATATATATATATATATATATATATATATATATATATATATATATATATCCATATATATGACATCATATAGTTTTTACAAGTTTTAACATTCGTGAATCACCGGTCAACTTGGGTGGTCAATTCTCTATATGAAACCTATTTCAATTAATCAAGTCTTAACAAGTTTGATTGCTTAACATGTTGGAAACACTTAATCATGTAAATATCAATTTCATTCAATATATATAAACATGGAAAAGTTTGGGTCACTACAGTACCAACCCGTTAAATAAATTTCATCCCGAAATTTTAAGCAGTTGGATGTGTTGACGTATCTTCTGGAAATAAGTGCGGGTATTTCTTCTTCATCTGATCTTCTCATTCCCAGGTGAACTCAGGTCCTCTACGAGCATTCCATCGAACTTTAACAATTGGTATCTTGTTTTGCTCAAGTCTTTTAACCTCACGATCCATTATTTCGACGGGTTCTTCGATGAATTAAAGTTTTTCGTTGATTTGGATTTCGTCTAACGGGATAGTGAGATCTTATTTAGCAAAACATTTCTTCAAATTTGAGACGTGGAAAGTGTTATGTACAGCCGCGAGTTGTTGAGGTAATTCAAGTCGGTAAGCAACTGGTCCGACACGATTAATAATCTTGAATGGTCCAATATACCTTGGATTTAATTTCCCCTATTTACCAAATCGAACAACGCCTTTCCAAGGTGCAACATTAAGCATGACCATCTCTCCAATTTCAAATTCTATATCTTTTCTTTTAATTTTAGCGTAGCTCTTTTGTCGACTTTGGGCGGTTTTCAACCGTTGTTGAATTTGGACGATCTTCTCGGTAGTTTCTTGTATTATCTCCGGACCCGTAATCTGTCTATCCCCCACTTCACTCCAAAAAATCAGAGAACTGCACTTTCTACCATAAAGTGATTCAAATTTTGCCATCTCAATGCTTGAATGGTAGCTGTTGTTGTAGGAAAATTCTGCTAACGGAAGGTGTCGATCCCAACCGTTTTCGAAATCAATAACACATGCTCGTAGCATGTCTTCAAGCGTTTGTATCGTCCTTTCGCTCTACCCATCAGTTTGTGGATGATAGGCAATACTCATGTCTAGACGAGTTCCTAATGCTTGCTGTAATGCCTGCCAGAATCTTGAAATAAATCTGCCATCCCTATCAGAGATAATAGAGATTGGTATTCCAAGTCTGGAGATGACTTCCTTCAAATACAATCGTGCTAACTTCTCCATCTTGTCATCTTCTCTTATTAGTAGGAAGTGTGCCGATTTGGTGAGATGATCAACTATTACCCAAATAGTATCCAAACCACTTGCAGTCCTTGGCAATTTAGTGATGAAATCCATGGTAATGTTTTCCCATTTCCATTCTGGGATTTCGGGTTGTTGAAGTAGACCTGATGGTTTCTGATGCTCCGCTTTGACCTTAGAACACGTCAAACATTCCCCTACGTATTTAGCAACATCGGCTTTCATACCTGGCCACCAAAAATGTTTCTTGAGATCGTTGTACATCTTTCCCGTTCCAGGATGTATTGAGTATCTGGTTTTATGAGCTTCTCTAAGTATCATTTCTCTCATATCTCCAAATTTTGGTACCCAAATTCTTTCAGCCCTATACCGGGTTCCGTCTTCCCAAATATTAAGATGCTTCTCCTATCCTTTGGGTATTTCATTCTTTAAATTTCCCTCTTTTAAAACTCCTTGTTGCGCCTCCTTTATTTGAGTAGTAAGGTTATTGTGAATCATTATATTCATAGCTTTACTCGAATGGGTTCTCTGTCCTTTCTGCTCAAGGCGTCGGCTACCACATTTGCCTTTCCCGGGTGGTAACGAATCTCAAAGTGGTAATCATTCAACAATTCAATCCACCTGCGCTGCCTCATGTTCAGTTGTTTCAGATTAAATATGTGTTGAAGACTTTTGTGGTCGGTATATATAATACATTTGACCCCATATAAGTAGTGCCTCCAAGTCTTTAATGCAAAAACAACCGTGCCTAATTCTAAATCATACGTCGTATAATTCTGCTCGTGAATCTTCAATTGTCTAGACGCATAAGAAATTACTTTCGTTCGTTGCATTAATACACAACCGAGACCTTGCTTTGAGGCGTCACAATATATCATAAAATCATCATTCCCTTCAGGTAATGACAATATAGGTGCCGTAGTTAACTTTTTCTTCAACAATTGAAATGCTTTCTCTTGTTCATCTTTCCATTAAAATTTCTTCCCTTTATGCGTTAATGCAGTCAAGGGTTTTGCTATTTTGGAAAAATCCTGGATGAATCTCCTATAATAACCAGCCAGCCCTAAAAATTGGCGTATGTGCTTCGGAGTTCTTGGGGTTTCCCACTTTTCAACGGTCTTAATCTTTGCTGGATCCACCTGAATACCTTCTTTGTTCACTATGTGACCGAGGAATTGAACTTCTTCCAACCAAAATGCACACTTTGAAAACTTAACATACAATTTTTCTTTTCTTAGCAACTCTAGCACTTTTCTCAAATGTTCTTCATGCTCTTGACCATTCTTCAAGTAAATAAGTATGTAATCGATGAAAACAATGAAAAACTTGTCAAGATATGGCCCACACACTCGGTTCATGAGGTCCATGAACACAGCTGGTGCGTTAGTCAATCCAAACGGCATAACCATAAACTAGTAATGACCGTAACGCGTCCTAAAAGTAGTCTTTGGAATATCATCCTCCTTCACCCGCGTTTGATGATACCCAGAACGTAAATTAATCTTCGAATAAACTGACGAGCCTTGTAGTTGGTCAAATAAGTCATCGATTCTCGGTAGTGGGTAGCGGTTCTTGATGGTAAGTTTGTTCAACTCTCGATAGTCGATACACAACCTAAATGTACGATCCTTCTTCTTGACAAACAAAACAGGAGCTCCCCACGGTGATGTCCTTGGTCGAATGAAACCACGCTCTAAAAGTTCCTGTAACTGACTTTGTAATTCTTTTATTTCGTTAGGTGCGAGTCTGTATGGAGCACGAGCTATTGGTGCAGCTCCTGGTACAAGGTCTATTTGAAATTCAACGGATCGATGTGGGGGTAATCCCGGTAATTCTTAAAGGGAATACATCGGTAATACATCATGAAATTCTTTTATGACGGGAACATCACTGATGTTCTTTTCTTCAGGTTTAACTTCCTCGATGTGTGCTAGAATGACGTAACAACCTTTTCTTATTAGTTTTTGTGCCTTCATACTACTAATAAGATTTAATTTCGCGTTATTCTTTTCTCCGTACACCATTAAAGGTTTTCCATTTTCACGCACAATGCGAATCGCATTTTTGTAACAAACGACTTCTGATCTCACCTTTTTCAACTAGTCCATGCCAATTATTACATCAAAACTCCCTAACTCGACTGGTATTAAATCAATTTTAAATGTTTCGTCAACCAGTTTAATTTCTCTATCCCGACATACTTTATCTGCTGTAATTAGTTTACCGTTTGCTAATTCGAGTAAAAATTTACTATCCAAAGGTGTCAATGGGCAATTTAATTTAGCACAAAAATCTCTACTCATATAGCTTTTATCCGCACCCGAATCAAATAAAACATAAGCAGATTTATAGTCAATAAAAAACGTACCCGTAAACAAACCGGGTCTTCCTGCGCTTCTGCCGAATTAATGTTGAAGACTCATCCACGGCCTTGTCCATTATTATTCCCTTGATTAGGGCATGCTTTGCTGAAATGGCCCAGCTTTCCGCATCTGTAACAAATAATGGAGTTATTTGTTCTGTTATTTTTATATGCCTTTGGTCCATAGACATCACACTTCGTTACACTATGTCCGGTTCTATTACACTTGGTACACACTACTACACAGAACTTATCTGGATGAAACCCTCCACACCTTAGACATTTATTGTTCTGATTGTTGTTGCCATTGTTGTTATTGATTTGGTTGTTTTTGGGATTGTTATTGTTATTGGAACGGTTGTTGTAGTTGTTGTTGTTATTGGGACGTTTGTTGTAGTTATTGTTAGGATTGCAGTTATTATTGCGATTGTTGTTGCGGTTGTTGGGATAGTTGTTACGATTGTGGTTGTAATTGTTATTGTTGTTGTACTGGTGATTCTTGTCACCATTTTCCTCCCACTTCCTATTGAGTTGTTTCGTGTTGGCTTCTTCGGCCGCCTGCTCTTTAATTCTTCCCTGAATCTGATTTTTGAGTTTATGAGCCATTCGACTTGCCTTTTGTATGGAAGCGGACTCGTGTGAACTCACATATTCTTGGATCCTTACTGGTAACCCCTTTATAAACGCGTCGATCTTCTCTTCTTCATCCTCGAACGTTCCCGGACACAATAGGCACAACTCTGTGAATCGTTGTTCATATGTGGTAATGTCGAACCCTTGTGTTCGTAACTCTCTAAGCTCTACCTTGAGCTTATTGACTTCGTTTCTAGGACGGTACTTTTCGTTCATCAATTGCTTGAATGCTGACCACGGTAGTGTATAAGCAGCATTTTTTCCTATCTGTTCAAGATAGGTGTTCCACCACGTTAACGCAGTACCTATGATGGTATGCGTAGCGTACTTAACTTTGTCCTCTTCAGTACACTTACTTATGGCAAACACCGATTCGACCTTCTCGGTCCACCGTTTCAATCCAATTGGTCCTTCGGTTCCATCGAATTCCAAAGGTTTGCAGGCAGTGAATTCTTTGTAGGAGCATCCTACACGATTTCTTGTGGGATTAGTTCCACTACTAGAACCAGAATTATTATTGTTATTTTGCATTGCAGCCTGCACTGCGGCTATGTTCGCAGCAAGGAAGACACGGAAGTCTTCCTCACTCATGTTCAAATTCTGACGAGTTTCCGGTGCCATTTCCTTCAAAAATAGCCCAAAGAATTAAGTTAATCATATAGAATTTTAAGAGTAGTCAATAGTATTTCGTAGCATAGTATGAACTCATTTATAAAAGATTTTTCTTCATATTAGCGTTTAATAGTTTTTAATTCGGGTAGTACCTACCTCTTAAGTTCATACTTAGTAGCTAATATACAATTCAACTACTACAATTCCATATGAAAAAAACTGATTATAATAAAATTTCGCGTTCAAATTTTTATATAGTATTTTACAACTTTCAATATCGCTATTATACATTTATAGCACATAATAACTTTGCTACTCGGCAGTTATGAAGGCATTTATAATTAATATGTAAGTTGTTCAGCAAAAGAAATAAAGACACGTAATTCATAAGTCTAGAAACAAGTCATGCATTCTGGTTTTATTAAGACGACTTCCCATCCTTGGTCTTGTGGAAAGTAACCATTATGACCATTGGCTAGGCAGCATGCTGTAATGTCGTCAAAAGGACGAGGGTTTCGTAATGCCCAACAGCCTCGTAGAAATCTAAAAACCTTGTTTCTTACCCCTACTACTGAGTTCGTCACTTGTGAGAATGTTTTATTTAAAAGTTGCAACCCAGTGTTCTTTTTCTCAATTTGATAAGAAGCGAACATTATTAACCCGTAAGCATAACATGCTTCTTTATGTTGCATGTTAGAAGCTCTTTCTAAAGAACGGAGTCCTATGTTGGGATATGTTGAGTTAAAATAGGTTCATAACCCGTAGCGTAAAATTGCATCTGGGTTTCCCGCACTAAATGCCTTAAAGAAAACTTGTCGTAACTTAAAGTCTCCCAAATGTGATATACCCCATCTTTCAAAGGAAAGCCTTTTATATACTAAGGCACGCCTGGAATGTCTTTCAAACGTTTGACAAACTAATTTTGCCGCAACTAATTGTGCTGATGAATTCTGCCCGACTCTAGACAAGATTTCATCAATCATATCTCCTGGTAGGTCTTCTAAAATATTCGATTGTCTACCCTTAATGTCCATTTTGTTTTTATACTGTAAAATAGACAAGGATTAGATTCATAAAAGATAATTAACAAACAATACAAGCAATTTTTACATAGAACATAAAAGTACAAGCACACTACAATACACATAATACACAACATGATTACAAATCTCTAATCTGAATCACTGGTTTCTTCTTCTTCAGACTTGGTTTGTTTTTCTAATTTTCTATGGATAAATGGTGTTCCTCTAATACAAGCCGTCGTTTTCCACAATGGTTTGGAAAACCTAGTGGTTTAGAGGTTCCCGGGTTATTGTTACAATTTAGGAAATACGGAGGTTGCAGATACATATAAAGCTCATCGGGGTTGGAATCAGGTTTCTCTATTTTTATACCTTTTCCCTTATTATTTTCTTTTGTTTTATTAAATTGGGTCGAGCTAATTTCTATAACATCATCGGAATCCTCATCGGGATCCGATTCATTGGAAAATTGGTAATCTTCCCAATATTTTGCTTCCTTGGCGGAAACACCATTGACCATTTTTAACTTTGGTCTGTTGGTCGAGGATTTTATTTTATTTAAACGATTTACTGTAGGTATCAATCTTTCTTCCTCCGGAACCTCTTCTTCTTCTGGTTCTTGCTCTTCCGGTTCCCCCTCTTCCGGTTCCTCTTCTTCCGGTTCCTCCTCTTCCGGTTCTTCTTCGGGAATTTGTGAATCTTCCCAAATTATATTCGACTCTTCATTATTATTAGGTGAGTCGATGGGATTTGTACTAGTGGTAGACATCTATCACACAATATCAAGCATATTAAGAGGTTAATATATCACATAATATTTACATGTTAATAATATATAATTTCTAACAAAAGTGTTAAGCAATCGTTTTAAAAGAAAACACGGTCGAAGTCCAGACTCACTAATGTATCCTAACAAACTCGATAAGACACACTAATGCAAATTTCTGGTTCTCTAAGACCAACGCTCGGATACCAACTGAAATGTCCCGTTCATATTGATTATAAACGTTCCATATTAATTGATTTCGTCGCGAGATTTTGACCTCTATATGAGACATTTTTCAAAGACTGCATTCATTTTTAAAACAACCATAACCTTTATTTTATCGATAAAGGTTTTAAAATAAACATTACATAGATTATCAAATAATGATAATCTAAAATATACCGTTTACACACGACCATTACATAATGGTTTACAATCAAAATATATTACATCTAAAATAAGTTTCTTGAATGCAGTTTTTACACAATATCATACAAGCATGGACTCCAAATATTGTCCTTATTTTAGTATGCAACAGCGGAAGCTCTTAATAATCACCTGAGAATAAACATGCTTTAAACGTCAACAAAAATGTTGGTGAGTTATATGTTTAACCTATATATCAAATTGTAATAATAGAGCACAAGATTTCATCTTTCAATAACATGCAATCTGCATAAAAATCATTCGTATGGTTGAACACCTGGTAACCGACATTAACAAATGCATCTAGAATATCCCCATATATAAATATCGAAGTACTAAAGCAGTTCAAATTCTCTGACTGGGGTTTGTCAATGGCCCATAGATCTATCTTTAGGATTCGCGTCAATTGGTGGCAATTATAATAAACACCAATTCTTAGGTTACCAAGTTCAACAAGGGTGATATCCGGTATAACGATTTAACATAGAATGTAGTTTCAATACTTGTGCCTATTTTGTAAATCATTTTCAAAACTGCATGTATTCTCATCCCAAAATATTAGATTTTAAAAGTGGGACTATAACTCACTTTCACAGATTTTTACTTCGTCGGGAAGTAAGACTTGACCACTGGTCGATTCACGAACCTATAACAAATCCGTATATATATATATATATATATATATATATATATATATATATATATATATATATATATATATATATATATATATATATATTCAAAATATATTTACAACATTTTTAATAAGTTTTAATGTTTTAAGTTTATTAAGTCAGCTGTCCTCGTTAGTAACCTATAACTAGTTGTCCACAGTTAGGTGTACTGAAATAAAGCAATATATATTATCTCGAATCAATCCACGACCTCGTGTATACAAGCCTCAGGCTAGATTACAACTCAAAGTATATATAATATTTTGGAATCAACCTCAACCCTGTATAGCTAACTCCAACATTACTGCATATAGAGTGTCTATGGTTGTTCCGAAATATATATATATATATATGGGTTGATATGATATGTCAAAACATTGTATTCGTGTCTATGGTATCCCAAGATTACATAATATATTAGAATACATGTATAATACAATATGAGTTGGCTAGGATATGATTAATATAGATTTATTATCAATTTTCACGTAGCTACAACAAGAAAAATTATCCAATCTTGTTTTACCCATAACTTCTTCGTTTTAAATCCGTTTTGAGTGATTAAAGTTGCTATAGTTTCATATTGAAATTAAGTTTATGAATCTAAATAAAAAAAGTATAAGTTTATAGTCGGAAATATAGATTACAAGTTGTTTTTGTAAAGATAGTCATTTCAGTCGAAAGAACGACGTCTAGATGACCATTTTAGAAAACATACTTTCACTTTGAGTTTAACCATTATTTTTGGATATAGTTTCATGTTCATAAGAAAAATCATTTTTCCAGAAGAATAGCTTTTAAATCAAAGTTTATCATAGTTTTTAATTAACTAACCCAAAACAGCCCGTGGTGTTACTACGACGGCGTATATCCGGTTTTATAGTGTTTTTCATGTTTTCCGGTTTTAAATCATTAAGTTAGCATATCATATAGATATAGAACATGTGTTTAGTTGATTTTAAAAGTCAAGTTAGAAGGATTAACTTTTGTTTGCGAACAAGTTTAGAATTAACTAAACTATGTTCTAGTGATTACAAGCTTAAACCTTCGAATAAGGTAGTTTTATATATATGAATCGAATGATGTTATGAATATCATTACTACCTCAGGTTTTGTGGATAAATCTACTGGAAATGAGAAAAATAGATCTAGCTTCAAAGGATCCTTGGATGGCTTGAAAGTTCTTGAAGCAAAATCATGACACGAAAACAAGTTCAAGTAAGATTTCCACTCGAAATAAGATTGTTAAAGTTATAGAAATTGAATCAAAGTCTGAATATGAGTATTACCTTGTATTAGAAAGATATCTTACTGCAAATAAGAAAGATTTCTTGAGGTTGGATGATCACTCAAAGTGGATTTGCAAGATTGGAAGTAAGCTAGCAAACTTGGAAGTGTTGTTGGTGTGTTCTTGAGTAGTTGTTTTATAACTTGGTTTATGTAAGGATTTATGAACTAGATTGAGCTAGATTTTGATGAAGATGATGAAGAACACTTAGAACAAAGGAAGAACACTTGAGAGAGAGTAATTAGATGCATGAAAATTGAAATCAAAATGTGTTTGCGGTGTGTCAAGTTCACGTGAAGTATGGAGTCCATATAGGCTCCATTAGTTTGTTGTTTTGTTAGATATTTCATGTTAGATGTTAAAAGATGGTTCCCACATGGTTAGGTGACTCATATGGGCTGCTATGTGCTGATCATTGGAGTGTATATACCAATAGTAAATATATTTAGAAGCTGTGCATTGTACGAGTACAAATACGAGTGCATACGAGTAGAATTGTTGATGAAAATGAATGAGGATGTAATTGTAAGCATTTTGTTAAGTAGAAGTACTTTGATAATTGTCTTGAAGTCTTTCAAAAGTTTAAGAATACATATTAAAATACTACATGTATATACATTTTAACTGAGTCGTTAAGTCATCGTTAGTCGTTACATGTAAGTGTTGTTTTGAAACCTTTAAGTTAACGATCTTGTTAAATGTTGTTAACCCATTGTCTATTATATCTATTGAGATATTAAATTATTACATTATCATGATATCATGATGTATTAATATATCTTAATATGATATATATACATTAAATGTCGTTACAACGATAATCGTTACATATATGCCTTGTTTCGAAAACCATAAGTTAGTAGTCTTGTTTTTACATATGTAGTTCATTGTTAATATACTTAATGATATGTTTACTTATCATAATATCATGTTAACTATATATATATCCATATATATGACATCATATATTTTTTTACAAGTTTTAACGTTCGTGAATCACCGGTCAACTTGGGTGGTCAATTGTCTATATGAAACCTATTTAAATTAATCAAGTCTTAACAAGTTTGATAGCTTAACATGTTGGAAACACTTAATCATGTAAATATCAATTTCATTCAATATATATAAACATGGAAAAGTTTGGATCACTACATATATATATATATATATATATATATATATATATATATATATATATATATATATATATATATATATATATATATATAAATTATATAACATAACAAGATTTAATATTTTTGAATATAAGTTATTAATATAAATAATTATATCATTAATAATAATATATAGATTTATTCAATTACAAGTATATGTATTAATACATATATGAATGATATAGGTTCGTGAATCCGAGGTCAACCCTGCATTGTTCAATGTCGTCAAATGTATTTTTACTACAAAATACAGTATTGTGAGTTTCATTTGCTCCCTTTTTAAATGCTTTTGCAATATATATTTTTGGGACTGAGAATACATGTGGTTTTATAAATATTTGATGAGATAGACACAAGTAATTAAAACTACATTATATGGTTGAATGGATCGAAGCCGAATATGCCCCTTTAGCTTGGTAGCCTAAGAATTAGGGAACTGGCCCCTAATTGACGTGAATCCTAAAGGTAGATCTACGGAAACTAACAACCCCCATTCTGGAATTTGGTATGCTTTAGTTCTTCGAGTTTATCATGTCCGATGGGTGTCCCGGAATGATGGGGACATTCTATATGTATCTTGTTAATGTCGGTTACCAAGTGTTCAATCTATATGAATGATTTTTAAACACTTGCGAGTGTATGATTATAGAAAAAAATGAAATCTTGTGGTCTATTAAAATTATGGAAATGATTGATTACGATAAACTAATGACCTTACCCACCTTTTGGTTGACACTTGAAAGCATGTTTATTCTCAGGTTTGAAAGAAATCTTCCGATGTGCATTTGCTCATTTTATAGATATTACTCGGAGTCATTAAAAGCATATTTCAAAAGACGTTGCATTCAAGTCGTTGAGTTCAATAGAGATTATTATTAATTAAATGACGGATTAGGTTATTTATAGGTTGGATATTATGAAATGGTATGCATTCCTGTCAACTTTCGATGTAATGAAAGTTTATCTTTTAAAACGAATGCAATGTTTGTAAAATGTATCATATAGAGGTCAAATACCTTGCAATGTAATCATATATTATTGTATTCGTTCTTATGGATTAGGACGGGTCTTTACAGCAATCCAGGGAGTTCCTCGAGGAATATGTCTGGGAATTCTTTGACAACCAGATGATCATCAATACTAACCTCTTTCTCTGAGCTATCATGAATAGCTGCTAGATAACCCTCACAACCACCATGAATTAGTTTTGTTGCCTTCATTGCCAAAATAACTTTTACAAGTCCACTTGGTGAAGTTCCTTGATACACAAACTCTGGTTTAGAGGCATCTCTAAATATAATTCGTTTACCATAACAGTCAACATAAGTATGATGTGGAGACAACCAATCCATTCCCAAGATAATGTCGAAATCATGCATCTCCATAGGAAGTAATTGAGCGTGGCGAACATTATTCTCAATCGAGATGGGACAATCAATATACACGCAAGTAATAGTCACAGAATATCCAAAAGGAGTAGAAATACAAACAGGCGGATGTAACACGGAAGGAGACAAATTAACACGTTTAGAAAATGATAACGATATAACATAATGAGTAGCACCTGTATCAAATAAGACATGAGCCTTAACACCATTTAAAGTAATAGTGCCAGAAACGGTACCTTGAACTTGTGATGCCTGACACATAGTCATAGTAAAAACTCTTCCATAAGTAGTCCCCTGATCATTTGTAATGACCCGGAATTTTCCGACCAAATTATACTTATGAGATTAATATTTACATAAATTAAACCATACCAACATGATAAGCAATCCAAATTGTTGAGACTTGTGTTTTTGAAAAGAGTTTTACACAACGTTTGACCGTCCAATATGACCGATGATATCACGAACTATATAACATACGATAATTATACGTTTGTGTATATATGTGTATTTATATATATTTAACATGATCTAAGGATGGTTTAACATCTAATTGTGTACTAATGACAATGAGTTATAAGTATATTTTGAAACTACTAACTTAAGTTTTCAAAACGATAACTATACGTAACATTCTTTGATATATATACTTATAATCTATAATGCTTATACATGTATCGTATATATAATGTATTTAATCACTTTTTAAGGACTTAAATACATAAAACAATATAAGTATATTCACAAAAGATAGCTATATTTGAATTCTCGTTCCGTTTCCTCAAGATTTCTATACGTATATCTAGGGTATATGTACTCGTATCATACCCAGCTTCTATATGTATTTACTATTGGTATATACACATCAAATCAACATCCTAATCAACATTATTATTGCCCTAGATATGAGGTAACTAGGATTTGTCAAGTAGTAAGAATTATTAGTAAGAAAACAAAATTAGGAATCCTTTTCTTTCTTTATAAACTAAAAACGTTTTTATAAATGAACACCATTTCTTCACTCCATTTTCTCATACCTACACCCTCATTTCTCTCTCAAAATACTCCTAACTTCATACTTGATCATCTCCAAGCATTTCCCCCATCATTTAGCTTCAATTACAAGCCTTAAACACCATAAGAAAACTCTTTCAAGAACATATCAAAATAACCACCCATTTGAAGAAGTTTACTTCCAACCTTTTGATCTAACTCCACCACTCTTTGATTCCAAGATTATTTCTTATCTTTTGCAGTAACTTTGTCCAAGTAACTTGAGGTAGTAACCTTGTTCATAATCTTATTCAATTCATATTCATATAGTTATCTTATTTTGTGGTATAAAATTTTAACAACAAGAACATAGTTTGAATGATTTCAAACTTGTTCGCAAACTAAATAGATCCTTCTAACTTGACTTTTAAAACACTTCAAGACCTGTAATATATCATAATGATATGCTAACCTAACAAGATATAACTTGGTTTTACAAAGAACATCTTAAAAACTGAATCTACGTCGTCGGAGTGCAACCGGGGGCTGTTTTGGGTTGGAGAATTAAAAACCATCTTGAACTTTGAATTGGAAGTTCATGTTCTGGAAAAATGATATTTCTTATGAATATGTTAACACAATAAAAATTCATGGTTTAACTCAAAGTGTAAGTATTTTTAGAAAAATGATCATTAAATGTTGTTTTTATGATGGAAAATGATCACTTTCATAAGTTTCACCAAAGTTTGACCTATAACCTATGATTTTGAATACAAACTAAGGTATTTTCAGTTCATATTCTTAAAATTTGACTCGATCCAAGGAAGTGGCAAGTTGAACCAACAAAAACGGAGTTGTAATGAAGAAACTACGACTAAAACAAGATTGGGTATCCGAAGCTAGTTTAGCTACGAAAATATTTAGAGAAAAAGTAAATTAATCATATATTTTCTAATTAATATGATATTTTATATATAATTACTTATGATTTGATTTTATATATTTTAGGACCACCCGTAAACAACACGAGAAGATTAATCATAAGACCTCATGATTGTATGCAACACGTCATTTGACAACACAGTACTTTATGTACGCAACACGTCATTTGACAACATGGTACCATGGGTCGAGATTAATTCTGATCAATACGAATACGATGGGGTCTTTATTTATTTTATTTAAGCAACTAATTGTGGACCACTAACATCGGACTGCTAACTACGGACTAAGAAAATATTAAAAGTATTAAAAGTATATATATATGTAACGATTACTTAAAAAGAAAATATGTTGATATATTATATATATGGTTAGGTTCGTGATATCTATCGGAGACCAAGTCGAATTAAATACCTTCAAGGCAAAAGTGAGTTTCATTTGCTCCCTTTTTAATTGCTTTTGCAATATACATTTTTGGGCTGAGAATACATGCGCTGCTTTTATACATGTTTACAAAATAGACACAAGTACTTAAAAATATATTCTACGTTGAGTTGTACCACTGGCATATTTCCTTGTAGCTTGGTAACTACTATTTACATGGGTATTGTAAACGCGAATCCTGTTGATAGATCTATCGGGCCTGACAACCCCAACCGGACTGGACGACCAGTATTCAACGGTTGCACAGTACTTCGTTTTGGTGACTAAACTTGGTACGGTGTAGTGAGATTTCATAATAAAGGGAATATGCGACGTTGATTAAATGTTAAGTATGGTTACCAAGTGCTCAACCACTTAGAATGCTTTACATACACTTGCGAGTGTATTATGTTTATGATTATGAAATCTTGTGGTCTATTAACATATTGAAATAATTGTTATGATAAACCTATGAACTCACCAACCTTTTGGTTGACACTTTAAAGCATGTTTATTCTCAGGTACGAATTAAGTCTTCCGCTGTGCATTTGCTCAATATAAGGACATTACTTGGAGCCGATCATCGCAATGGGACCAAATGTTGATGACTTCGTCCAGGTGGATTAGGACGGGTCCTTTCAGTTGGTATCAGAGCGGTGGTCGTAGCGAACCAGGTCTTGCATTAGTGTGTCTAACTAGTAGTTGTTAGGATGCATTAATGAGTCTGGACTTCGACCGTGTCTACATGTCAAAAGTTTTGCTTATCATTTCTAGTCGGAAATCATCTGCTTATCATCCTTAGGAAATTACCTGCTTATCATTCATAAGTCTAGACACATTTTACTGCATTTACTGCATTGATAGTGTATAGATGAATTCTTATCTTAGCATATCTGTTATTGCAAACTTTGACTGATATCTTTTCAAAGATTCTCCGTAATTTACGGGATTTTGGTATTATATATACATATGTAAATTATGTATTGAAGAGTACCAAATCTAACTCCTATAATCTATTCCATACCAAAAATTCATTTTCCCCATTATACAAGATGGATTCCGCATCTAGTTCGAATTCTTCAGATTCCGACAGTTATGCCGATATGGATTTCCATTCGGGCTTCGAAAGCAGCGTCACCGGAATGGATCAACCAATTTCTCATCATCTATTCTGGATGAATTGGGGATGGGTTCGTAATATACTAAATCACTGGAGACAAGAAGAAGGTGATCCATTCCATCCACCAAATTGCCCTCTTGGCAATGAACCTGAAGCACTTACCGGCGGACCTATTCGAAACACCATTTTCTCTCTCATTTCTAGAGTATCTAGTCACAATTATATACTATCCCATATTACCAATCTTGTTCATTCGCTAGCTCCAACCGCCAATCATCCCGGTGTACTAGCAGAAGTTAACGAACTTCGCGCTCGCGTGACGGCTTTGGAGAACATGGTGCGAATGTTGCAAACACCAGCAGCAGCACCAGCAGCATAATCAACACCACCATCAATAACATCAACAATACCATCATCACCACTAACAAACAACATCCGCATCACACGACTCGACATCATAATCTGTCCCACAAACATCAACATCATACGCACCATAGATACCAAGGAGTACCAACAATAATGAACGATGAAGTATTGATCCATAACTTCATTGATATTCTGCGAAGAATATGTGGTTTCAAAAAGTTTTAGAGATTTCTTATTCTAGCTCAAACCAAAAAGCAAATGAGATTAATATCACATTAACTCATTAAATTCATGATTTCATCTGAAGAAAATATATATGTATATATGTTTTCATAAAGATTGTAATTAAAAGTGCTTTTGAACAAAATATTAATGGTGAAATTTTTTTTTTTAACGGGTAGGTAATACCCGAGGAATAATTAGATTTCATCTTAATAAGTTACATTGTACATTCGTCGAAGCTGATTCAACAGTCATTTACTATCCTACTTACAACCACCGATATACGTATCCGTTCACCGCAGAATAACCATTTTCATTCAATTTCATATTTGGATTTTGACTTCCCAGAATCCAACAAGTGGCATATGAAGAAAACATATGACAAAATAAAATCTGTTAGAAACAAACAAATTAACTATGAAAAATTTTGTTAAGAATCCACGCTAACTGTTCCAGCTAACTGTTCCTAGCTAACTGATTACATTTTATTTATCGCAGTTTATTTATCGCAATTTAATTATCGCACTTTTATTTATCGTCATTTAATTTCTGTAATTATTTTACGCACTTTAAATATCGGGACACGTATACAATGTTTTGACATATCATATCGACGCATCTATATATATTATTTAGAATCACCATAGACACTCAATATGCAGTAATGATCGAGTTCTCTATACAGGATTGAGGTTGATTCTACAATAATATATATAGTTTGAGTTGTGATCGAGTCTGAGAGGTATACGGGTCACGACACGTATTAATTAATTCGTATATTATATATTAAACTATATATGAATTATTGGAGTGTTACTGTGGACTATCGACTGTTGACTAAAGACATTGGACAATTAAAATGAATTAAAATATTGATTATAACATATGAAACTAAACATTTCTTCAAGATTGCCACTTGATTTCATCTTAAACCTCATTGTATCTCGACGATTACAATCAGCGTTCAAATCTATCATGATTCTTAAAAACACCTCAATCGAGAGGATAAACCAACCGCACTTCATCTACGGAAGAAAAGATTGATGCATATAGTTATGCACCTGAAAAACCCTCGGAAACTGAGTAAACGTTTGACACGTATCTGTTCTAGTTCCTTTGACATTGTTATTACCGAAGATCGTTTTGCAATCCCTTTCTAAAGTATCTAATTTTGTCACAGCTCCAGCAAGTCAACTCTGACTTTTCATCCGAAACAACTTTATTATAACCACGATATATATGCGTACTCTTTATTGTTACTAGGGAACCTTTTATATTCCACAATATTACCATCAGCGATTAATCATTCTAAAAACACAATTCTCCTGAAACTACCTCGGTTTGATAACCGATGATCCAGATCAGTTAACTTTGAAAATGCTGACGAAGCAGCATGTTGTAGATGATCTTAATGGCCAAAAGTTTGATGATAAAGAAAGGAGTGTTAGGATCGCTCGATAGAAAATTTAGTACCGAAAAGCGGATTATGTGAAACTATGAAGAAAGTCGTGGAAAAATCACAAAGAATAAGTTTGTCTTCAAAGAATCTAAATGATTCTGTGCCTGCTGAAATCGTTAGAAAACATCTTATTTCTCATTCTAAACCTTCACAGACAAATCTTCTTCATCATCCATTGATATTAGAAATTCTAAGATATTCTCGTATGTTCTATTATAAATATCCTCCATATTTTTGGAGATATTTTCACAACTATTCTTATCTGAGATCATTTATCTCTCTGTAATATCTGCAACATAAAAGAAACTGTGTTAGTTTCTAAATTCTGAAACCTTCGAGTTTAAAATATGAATGTTTTGAAGTAGTGTTGGGAACTGAAGCATGGATTAGTATAATATAATGACACTTGATCAACGTCATTATATTACAGTAAGTCATGCTGAGTTTCTAATGAAGCATGATGATTCACAGTATCGTCATCATGTGCCATTTACACGAATCTTACATTCTATCTAATCTCTAAACATATCAAGAGAATATTTTTCTGGATGACTCGGTCTTCTCCAGGGTATTCTGGTAATTTAACAAATCAAAATCGTTCTATTACCATTTTCTTCTTAGAGCATTAGCTATGTTCATTCTGAATTTCATATCTACGAATTCCGGACCATTACTCGCTTGACTCGAAGTCGGGAAGAGAAAACGAAAGCATGAAGCTCCGAAAAATAATGAAGAATATAAACTTCGATAATAACCCCGAAATTACAAACCGTGTATATCGATGCAGATAGCAATATAGAGACACGGGAGAATTAGAAACACTATAAACACAAGAGTATAGTAGAAGTAAATAGATTCTTCTGGTGGTAGATGAAAAAGAAGAATGACAGATATAAAAGTTAGGAGTATATCAAGAATCAGGACTAGATGGAGCATATTGATGAATGCTTTAAAGTAAGAATCAAGGGAGAAAGAATAGAAGGTGTGAGTCGTGGAAAATAAGGAAACGAAGGGGTGAATTTATAGTGAAATATCCGACAGAGCAATCGAAACAGATTATTGCATATAATCAAAGAAGATTCTGATTTCCTTAATCACCAAAGAATCAAATCTTATTACGTAAGATTCTCTTTAAATCCCTTAAATCCCGTAAATCAATCATAACTACGTCATCAGTTAAGACGAATATATTTTACTCATCTCACTCTTTTACGATAGTCTCATTTATATTCTTCACATAATCGAATTGTTTTATCTACATTACTCAATGATGATAAAACTCCATTATCACCTTATATTTGTCATGAAAACCTTCTTATTGTTATCCATAACAACCTCTATCAAATTTCGGGGACGAAATTTCTTTAACGGGTAGGTACTGTAATGACCCGGAATTTTCCGACCAAATTATACTTATGAGATTAATATTTACATAAATTAAACCATACCAACATGATAAGCAATCCAAATTGTTGAGACTTGTGTTTTTGAAAAGAGTTTTACACAACGTTTGACCGTCCAATATGACCGATGATATCACGAACTATATAACATACGATAATTATACGTTTGTGTATATATGTGTATTTATATATATTTAACATGATCTAAGGATGGTTTAACATCTAATTGTGTACTAATGACAATGAGTTATAAGTATATTTTGAAACTACTAACTTAAGTTTTCAAAACGATAACTATACATAACATTCTTTGATATATATACTTATAATCTATAATGCTTATACATGTATCGTATATATAATGTATTTAATCACTTTTTAAGAACTTAAATACATAAAACAATATAAGTATATTCACAAAAGATAGCTATATTTGAATTCTCGTTCCGTTTCCTCAAGATTTCTATACGTATATCTAGGGTATATGTACCCGTATCATACCCAGCTTCTATACGTATTTACTATTGGTATATACACATCAAATCAACATCCTAATCAACATTATTATTGCCCTAGATATGAGGTAACTAGGATTTGTCAAGTAGTAAGAATTATTAGTAAGAAAACAAAATTAGGAATCCTTTTCTTTCTTTATAAACTAAAAACGTTTTTATAAATGAACACCATTTCTTCACTCCATTTTCTCATACCTACACCCTCATTTCTCTCTCAAAATACTCCTAACTTCATACTTGATCATCTCCAAGCATTTCCCCCATCATTTAGCTTCAATTACAAGCCTTAAACACCATGAGAAAACTCTTTCAAGAACATATCAAAATAACCACCCATTTGAAGAAGTTTACTTCCAACCTTTTGATCTAACTCCACCACTCTTTGATTCCAAGATTATTTCTTATCTTTTGCAGTAACTTTGTCCAAGTAACTTGAGGTAGTAACCTTGTTCATAATCTTATTCAATTCATATTCATATAGTTATCTTATTTTGTGGTATAAAATTTTAACAACAAGAACATAGTTTGAATGATTTCAAACTTGTTCGCAAACTAAATAGATCCTTCTAACTTGACTTTTAAAACACTTCAAGACCTGTAATATATCATAATGATATGCTAACCTAACAAGATATAACTTGGTTTTACAAAGAACATCTTAAAAACTGAATCTACGTCGTCGGAGTGCAACCGGGGGCTGTTTTGGGTTGGAGAATTAAAAACCATCTTGAACTTTGAATTGGAAGTTCATGTTCTGGAAAAATGATATTTCTTATGAATATGTTAACACAATAAAAATTCATGGTTTAACTCAAAGTGTAAGTATTTTTAGAAAAATGATCATTAAATGTTGTTTTTATGATGGAAAATGATCACTTTCATAAGTTTCACCAAAGTTTGACCTATAACCTATGATTTTGAATACAAACTAAGGTATTTTCAGTTCATATTCTTAAAATTTGACTCGATCCAAGGAAGTGGCAAGTTGAACCAACAAAAATGGAGTTGTAATGAAGAAACTACGACTAAAACAAGATTGGGTATCCGAAGCTAGTTTAGCTACGAAAATATTTAGAGAAAAAGTAAATTAATCATATATTTTCTAATTAATATGATATTTTATATATAATTACTTATGATTTGATTTTATATATTTCAGGACCACCCGTAAACAACACGAAAAGATTAATCATAAGACCTCATGATTGTATGCAACACGTCATTTGACAACACAGTACTTTATGTACGCAACACGTCATTTGACAACATGGTACCATGGGTCGAGATTAATTCTGATCAATACGAATACGATGGGGTCTTTATTTATTTTATTTAAGCAACTAATTGTGGACCACTAACATCAGACTGCTAACTACGGACTAAGAAAATATTAAAAGTATTAAAAGTATATATATATGTAACGATTACTTAAAAAGAAAATATGTTGATATATTATATATATGGTTAGGTTCGTGATATCTATCGGAGACCAAGTCGAATTAAATACCTTCAAGGCAAAAGTGAGTTTCATTTGCTCCCTTTTTAATTGGTTTTGCAATATACATTTTTGGGCTGAGAATACATGCGCTGCTTTTATACATGTTTACAAAATAGACACAAGTACTTAAAAATATATTCTACGTTGAGTTGTACCACTGGTATATTTCCTTGTAGCTTGGTAACTACTATTTACATGGGTATTGTAAACGCGAATCCTGTTGATAGATCTATCGGGCCTGACAACCCCAACCGGACTGGACGACCAGTATTCAACGGTTGCACAGTACTTCGTTTTGGTGACTACACTTGGTACGGTGTAGTGAGATTTCATAATAAAGGGAATATGCAACGTTGATTAAATGTTAAGTATGGTTACCAAGTGCTCAACCACTTAGAATGCTTTACATACACTTGCGAGTGTATTATGTTTATGATTATGAAATCTTGTGGTCTATTAACATATTGAAATAATTGTTATGATAAACCTATGAACTCACCAACCTTTTGGTTGACACTTTAAAGCATGTTTATTCTCAGGTACGAATTAAGTCTTCCGCTGTGCATTTGCTCAATATAAGGACATTACTTGGAGCCGATCATCGCAATGGGACCAAATGTTGATGACTTCGTCCAGGTGGATTAGGACGGGTCCTTTCATCATTTCCCCCATTCTTTTTATTAGTGTCCCGAGCAGTACAATCCTTGATCATGTGCCCCTTTTTACCACATCTAAAGCACACACCTAACTCTTTATAGCAAGGCTTTCCCGGATGATTAGCCCCACATTTTTGGCATGGTGGAAGCAGAATCAAGAGTGGGTTGTTTCTATCAGTTAAACCCGACCGCCTTCCTGAACCCTGAGCCTGACCATGATTATTTCCACGATTCTGGCATTGACCTTGACCATTATTATTACCCTCGTGCTGATACGTATCGCTCTGTGAGTGCCCAGAATGGCTCCCATGAGATCGGTTACCATTATCTCGATTATGCCCTGACTGAAACTTTCCATAACGATCTGAACCAAATCCATTGTAGTCAGTATCTCTACCTCTCTTCCTATCATTGGTAGCTCTATGCGTAAGAAAGTCAGCCCTCTCTAACTCCATATTTTTAGCAGCATTCGCCACTTCCGATACCGTTCGATACTTAGTATTAAGAATTTCTCGTCTATATTCATAAAGTAGGGCCCACTTTAATTTCTCAACCTGCTCTTCTACGGTACCTGCTGAGCTACCAGCAACACCAGCCACTCTGATAAAACGCTTCATGAAAGTATTTATAGGCTCACCGGGATTCTGTCTGATGTTATTATATTATCTCTTATACGCTTCTCTATCAGCAATCGGAAAGTAGTGTTTATAAAACACTTCAAGGAAATCACGCCATGCCAAAACCTCTACATAACCATCCCCGTTGGCAGATTTTACAGATTGCCACCACCGATTGGCATCTCCTTCTAACTTGTAGGTAGCCATACGAACTTTCTGGTTCTCGGTACAATCCAACACCTCGAATATTTTCTCTAAATGTGCTATCCAATTCTCAGCATCTAAAGGCATTTTCCCGCCACGAAATACTTCTGGTTTTTGTTTCTGAAACTTCTCCAACAATGAATAAGTAGGTAGTGTAGCGATTGTTTCAGTTCCCGTGTTATCAACACTTCCCCGACCATTAGTTCCCGTAGAATTTGCTTGAATTGCAGTTGCAACAGCTTGCGGAACAATTTGAGCGATAGCAGCAGCCACTGCTTGATTCACTGTCGCTAGGATAGCTGGGTCGATATTTTCCGTGTTATTATTTTGAGTAGTGCGGCTGTTAACACTTCTTTTCTTAGGAGGCATCTATAAAGGAAAGAACAAACAATTACAGGAAGGATTAGAAACAAATGAAATACAGTAGAGTACAACATATGGAAGCAGAATCCTATCCGATGATCTACCCAAATCTTATTTGATGATCTACCCAAAACTCACAGGTCAAACCTAAAGGCAACTACAGGAGGGAACCTAGGCTCTGATACCATTAGATGTAACACCCCTCCAAATTAAGAAACGGAAGGTTACATTTATTACTAAATAACTTAAATTCAAAATAAGTTTAACAATATTAAACGACAAGGTTTAGAACAGCCGAATTATTAAAATCTCTAATAAAACTTAAAGTCTCCAAATCTTAACATAAGTCTGAATAATTATTAATAAGGGTAGTCTCTAAGGCATCTTCCAATCCATAAGCTCTCTCACTCATCCCATATGATCCTGATTACCTGCCGCAGGAAAAGAAAAATGCAGCTGAGCTAATAGCTCAGTGCGCGGATGTTGACAAATATAAACAGTAATAATAAATATTTTAAATTATAAGAACAGAAGGAATTAAATAACATTATTCTTATTTTAAAAATCTCCATCGAGTACCACCACAACATCAGAGTAAGAAATGAAATAAGGCTGAAGTAACGAGGGGTTAGGAAATTATACCGAGTACACTTAACAGAAACAGAATATGGACAGAACAGAACAGAATGCACAACGTCGGTGCCATATCATATCACAAATCATATATCACATGTCAGAATCACACACTGGTCATGACTCTAGGTGCAACCCTAAATTGAAAGGTGTGTATGGCACTACACTACACAACCGTCTACAGAAACCTGTTCATAGTATAACCTAGGATGCATCCATACGCCTCCCAAATAATCAGAAAGCTCTCCCACGAGCATAATCACATAATATAACAGAATATAATAGAACGCTCTTCAACGAGCAATAACAGAAGTGGAGACGTCACGGACTAATTGCACCACCACGGAAAGTCCCTTGTCATTGGTCGCCACAATGACAAGCCTGTGGGTACCCCACAGGTGGTTACCTCGGTATACCTATCTTCTGTCTATAGAATCTAGGGTTCTATGGCAGCACAGTGAACATACCAACCAACTCCAAAATTATGTTCACCGTACATATGGAACATAATCAAATGAATCAAAAGAACGCTCACAAGTAAATACGTTCACAAAGCTTATCAAAACTCATTTCATTTCAGAAAAAGGTTTTTCTCAAAGATTTCCAGAATAATCAGATCATGCAAAGTTTCACATTTCATCATACAAAAGCATTTTCTCAAAAGTTTCCACAAAAATATATCTCATAATTTAGTTCAACTCAAATAGATAGATTAAGCATGCGAAATCAAATAACGAAGTGATAACAAGATAATCATGAAGCATATCAAGGTAATGCTGAATGAACAGTACGGACATCCGTACCTGGATAAACGTGTAAAGCTCACAAAGTCAGAAAGATCCTCCAATATGCTCAACAACAGCTACATAAAAATGATTTGACTAAACTTAGTATCTAAACTTCAAAATCCTAATGTTATAATGACCTAATAACCCAATCGTTATGTATGTATAATATGCATTTATATTAAATTATGTTTTTCTTTTAATTAATTATATAAATATAAATATAAATATAAATTGTATGTACTAGGAGTGTTAGTATAATAACGTAGTCGTACTCCGTATTTTATTTTATTTTGCAAGACTCGTATCCAAAAAGGTGCAAGTACAAATTATAAACTGTTCATTTCATAAATTTCATTTATAGCTCAGATACAAGTCCTAACATCCTAATTAAATCATATGTTTCCATTTTGTTTCTTCATTTCGCATTAAGTCCAGCTTTCAGTTCCATCGATATATATGCGTAATCATAAGGAGCATTTTATACTATTTATACGATTGCCTTTATTAATATTAACTTATTTAGCTACTTATTTTATTTTTTCTGTTAACATTTATTATTTATCAATAAAAGATTATATATATAATGTATCATGGAACATACTATAAGGACCGTGACTGTAAATATTCAAATCATCTTCTTATTCGATTCAATATAGTGAAATACAAAAACACCAACTCTTAGTTCATTATAAATAATCCTTCATTCTAGTTCATATATATATGATTTTTTTTAACTCTAGTTAATCATAATTTATTATCATCATAAGATTTTTCATGGTTCTAAATACTTGATAAGTGAGGTGTGTTAAATCGGTAAATTTCATACTAACGTAATTGAGACAAAATGTAATAGCTTATTCTATTTATATAATAACATATAGAATCACTACAAGATTTAACAATGCTTACAAACGTGCATATTTATATATATAATCGAGTTCGGTTAAGATGTACAAAACATGAAGACCGAGTTCAGATTGTATTAACACAACGCTACTTGCGTCTTGCTCTTCGTTCTCTTTGTTTCTCAATTTGATATTATGCTTAAAAATTTATGTTGCTTTCCAAGAGAAGGATGTGAGTGAATGATTTAGATGGTGTATATATTATTATTTGTTACAAAGTGATTAAGCTTAGAAATGTGTTTAGAAAATTGGACGTAAAAGTGGTTATGGAAATGTTGTTGTGAAATGAAAGTGAGGTGAGATATAAGAGTAAGTATGCAGATAAGTTGGGAGGTGCCAGACCACGTCTTTTTCCACGATTTTGAAATGTCCCGTTCATATCGATTATAAACGTTCCATATTAATTGATTTCGTTGCGAGGTTTTGACCTCTATATGAGACGTTTTTCAAAGACTGCATTCGATTTTTAAAACAAACCATAACCTTTAAAATATTACGACGATTATCAAATAATGATAATCTAAAATATAGCGTTTTCACACGACCATTACATAATGGTTTACAATAATATTACACAGCAATATATATGTCTTCGAATGCAGTTTTTAAACAATATTATACAAGCATGCTGACTCCAACTCTTGTCCATAAATTAGCATGCAACAACGGAAGCTCTTAATAATCACCTGAGAATAAACATGCTTTAAACGTCAACAAAAATGTTAGTGAGTTATAAGTTTAACCTATATATCAAATTGTAATAATAGACCACAAGATTTCATCTTCCAATAACATGCAATCTGCATAAAAATCATTCATATGGTTGAAAATCTGGTAACCGACTTTAACAAATGCATCTAGAATATCCCCATATATAAATATCGAAGTACTAAAGCAGTTCAAATTCTTTGACTGGGGCGTGTCAAAGCCCATATATCTATCTTTAGGATTCGCGTCAATTGGTGGCAATTATAATAAACACCAATTCTTAGGCTACCAAGTTCAACATGGGCGATATCCGGTATAACGATTCAACATAGAATGTAGTTTCAATACTTGTGTCTATTTTGTAAATCATTTTCAAAACTACATGTATTCTCATCCCAAAAAATTAGATAGTAAAAATGGGACTATAACTCACTTTCACAGATTTTCACTTCGTCGGAAAATAAGACTTGGTCACGGGTCGATTCACGAACCTATAACAAATATGTACATATATATCAAAGTATGATCAAAATACATTCACAATATTTTTATTACATTTTAATGATTTAATTTTACTAAGTCAGCATTCCTCGTTAGTAACCTATAACTAGTTGTCTACAGTTAGATGTACAGAAATAAATCAATATATATATTATCTCGAATCAATCCACGACCCAGTGTCTACAAGTTTCAGACTCGATCACAACTCAAAGTATATATATTATTTTAGAATCAACCTCAACCCTGTATAGCTAACTCAAACATTACTACATATAGAGTGTCTATGGTTGTTCCAAATAATATATATAGATGGGTCGATATGATATGTCAAAACATTGTATACGTGTCTATGGTATCCCAAGATTACATAATATATGTTAGAATACATGTATAATACAATATAAGTTGGTTAAGTTATGATTTGTATAGATTTGTTACAAATTTCACGTAGCTACAACAAGCAAAATTATCCAATCTTGTTTTACCCATAACTTCTTCGATTTAAATCCGTTTTGAGTGATTCAAGTTGCTATGGTTTCATATTGAACTTAACTTTATGAATCTAAATAGAAAAAATATAAGTTTATAGTCAGAAATACAGGTTACAAGTCGTTTTTATAAATGTAGTCATTTCAGTCGAAAGAACGACGTCTAGATGACCATTTTGGAAAACATACTTCCACTTTGAGTTTAACCATGATTTTTGGATATAGTTTCATGTTCATAATAAAAATATTTTTCTCAGAAGAATAGCTTTTAAATTAAAGTTTATCATAGTTTTTAATTATCCAAACCAAAACAGCCCCCGGTTTTACTACGACGGCGTATACCCGATTTTACGGTGTTCTTCGTGTTTCCAGGTTTTAAATCATTAAGTTAGCCTATCATATAGATATAGAACATGTGTTTAGTTGATTTTAAAAGTTAAGTTAGAAGGATTAACTTTGTTTGCGAATAAGTTTATAGTTAACTAAACTATGTTCTAGTGATTACATGTTATAATCTTCGAATAAAATAGTTTTATATATATGAATCGGATGATGTTAAGAACATCATTACTACCTCAAGTTTAGTAGTTAAACCTACTGGAAGTGACAAAAATTGATCTAGCCTCAAAGGATTCTTGGATGGCTTGAAAGTTCTTGAAGTAAAATCATGACACGAAAACAAGTTCAAGTAAGATTATCACTCGAATTAAGATAGTTTATAGTTATAGAAATCGAATCAAAGGTTGGATATGAATATTACCTTAAATAAGAAAGATAACCTACTATAATTAACAAAGATTTCTTGATCTTAGATGATTACTTGGAATGGATTTGCAAGATTGAAAGTAAACTAGCAAACTTGAAAGGATTTTCGAAGTGTTCTTGAAGTGTTCTTCCTATGATGATTATAGCTTGATTAATGAAGTAATTTTTGATGAAGATGATGATTAGTTTACTGAAAATTTCATTCCTAAGAGTATGTGTGTGTTTAGAGAGAATTAGAAAGAGAATTGGAAGTGAAATGGATTGATTGGTGAGTGGTGAATGATGAGTGGTGAGTGGGGTTAAAAGGAGCTCTAGTTAGTTGACTAGTTCATGGTAGAAGTTAAATTTGATTAGTCATGCATGACATAATCAAGAGTGGAATCCCATGCTAGTTCCTATTGGTATATACTCATAGTAAATACGTCTAGAAGCTGTGTATAATACGGGTACGAATACTGAATGACTACGAGTAGAATTGTTGATGAAAATGAATGGAAATGTAATTGTAAGCATTTTTGCTAAGTAGAAGTACTTTGATATGTGTCTTGAAGTCTTTCAAAAGTGTACTAATACATCTTAATACACTACATGTATATTCATTTTAGCTGAGTCGTTAAGTCATCGTTAGTCGTTACATGTAAGTGTTGTTTTTTGAAAGCTTTAAGTTAACGATCTCATTTAATGTTGTTGAAAGCTTTAAATCAAATTTTAACACATTTTTAATAAAGCGATATTAACCCAAACAAAAGAATCTCCGAGCTGACCTTGCAGCTCGATCCCAGCCAGGGGTTCTGCCCCTTGGACCCCGCCAGGGGTTGCCGCCCCTTGGACTCCGCTATCAGGGGCGCTTCCCCTGAACCCCCGTCATAATCAAGATAAGTTTAAACAAGTGTGCACTCCACACTTTCTCAAACTTGTTTGATATTTATCAAGGTTATTTTGGTTAAAAAATTAATCCCATTATACTTAAATCATATTGGTGACACAAATCACCAACAATGAATATATCTTAATATGATACATATGTATTTATTAAGGCGTTGCTATAACGATAATCGTTATATGTATCGTTTCGAGTTTCATAATTTAATAGTCTCATTTTATGTATATAACTCATTGTTAATATACCTAGTGAGATACTTACTTTTCATAATATCATGTTAGCTATATACATATCCATATATATATATATATATATATATATATATATATATATATATATCATCATATAGTTTTTACAAGTTTTAATGTTCGTGAATTGCCGGTCAACTTGGGTGGTCAATTGTCTACATGAAACCTATTTCAATTAATCAAGTCTTAGCAAGTTTGATTGCTTAACATGTTGGAAACGTTTAATCATGTAAATATCAACTTCATTTAATATATATAAACATAGAAAAGTTCGGGTCACTACAGTTTTTGACTCCTTCAGATTACTTCCAAAATTTAAGTTTCAAATGAAGTCAAATGTAGATAAGATTTCTCCTAGTCTTAGTATAAATCAATTCTTATTACTTTATTAGTTATAATTCTTATATTAATAAATACATCGGGTGATAAAAAATATGTGATTAATTCTTATCTAGTATTCAAAGGTAGACACTTCCACTACGTTGTATTATTTTAACGCTTATTAAGTTCTTATATTATATATACTTAACTTAATACTTAATAAATTAACTTGGGTCATTATAACATATCCCTCTAAAAATGATTTCATCCCCGAAATCGAAAAATAGAAACTAAATTCAACGAAATTAGGATTCTAACCTTTAGGCAAACAAAGAAGGGTAACGCTCACGAATAGACTACTCAGGTTCCTAAGTGGCTTCCCGTTCCGAGTGATTCCTCCACAACACTTTAACGTAAGGGATAGTTTTATGTCTTAGTACTCGTTCCTCACGAGCTAGAATTTCCTGAGCTTCTTCTTCACATGAGAGATCTTCGTGAATCTCATGGAGTGGATATTGAACAACATGGAGTAGAGAGTAGTTGTAGCCTCGTAAACAAGACACATGAAATGTGATGACCCGGGAATTTCTGATCAAATTTAAACTTAATCTTGATATGATTTCGACACAATGAGCAAAGTCTGTAATGTTGAGTCATAAATATTTTGAACTGTTTCATATATTCGTTTGACTTTTGACCATTCCCGACGATTCACGAACAACTATTTGTAAATAGATAACATATATATTTAAATAGGTATAGGTATTTATAATTTGAAATATAATTTAGAATATTAGGATTATTAAGATTTATATTGTAATAAATAAAATAAAATGCGATTAATGAAAACTATAGATTATAATAATATATATAAAAATATATATATAAATATTACTTGTAAATATATAATATTATATTTAATTGTTTAAAAGAATATAATCAATATATTATTTATTTACTTAAACTTGTTAATCAAGATTTGACATATATATATAAATATATATATATATATATAGAATGTGTATATTGAAAATGAATGATTTCGAGCTTAAATGGTAAACGTCAGTAAATCTCGGTTGGCATTTCGCCAGTGTTCATATAGTTCTAATACGTGTTTAAGAAGATTGAAAATAAAAATTGAACTGTAAATTGATTACGAAGATCTTAGGTTTGATAAAAATATTTTTACCTTTTAAAGTTTAAATATTAGTACTCCGTATATATTAATTGAAACAGAAAATAAATAATTATTGAACCTTTTTGATCAGGTTTCAAACAATTAATGAGTGAAATAATTAAATATATTTAATCTAAAAATTTGGGATTTTTAGGAACACTTTTATATTTTAACTATTTAGCAATGGACACGATATATCATTCCTATTGAAATTGTCGGTAGAAGATTACAAGAATGAGGATGATTCATTGAACGTTTAAAAGTCTTTATTGAAATTAAATTATTATTATATTAATTATTATACTGTTTTTGTCTCCTCTTTCTTATAATCAATCAAGTTAGTTAGAGTATATTATATATATATATATATAACAACATATACACACTCCTCCTGGATTAAAAACCAAACACTCATTTATGTATTACTTCTTCTTGATCAATCATCAACTCATTATCCTCTTCCTCTTCAAACAACCATTCGATCACCACCCTACAACCACGGCCGATCACCACCATGTGAACCTACTGCACTCGAAGAACACCATCACTACCACCTATATCACCAGCCTCTTATTTCGATCACCACTCATCATAATCACGTACCACCACCGGGTCTTCCATCTCCACCGACCATCTTCTTATTCGGTTTAAAAACTTCATCGTAAACAAACACCCACCACCTTGTTTCCTTTTCTATTCTTGATCGACGGTCCCCAACACCACCCCACTTTCGTAAACCGGTAACCATTATCAACCATCTCTTTATTTATTTTTTTTTTCTTCTTTCTTCTTTTATTTCTCGTATGGTTAGTTATTTTCCTCGGTCGAGCTAGGTTCAATCGAAAAACTAAACACCCATTTATTCTTAGCTAATAATATTTCTGTTTTTCTTCCTGTTCCCTTTGTGATACAACAATAAAAATGGTGATGATGGTAATAACATGAACCGAAGCTAGTCTGTTTAAAACTCCTTTAAAAACTGCAACTACTTGAAATCTTGTTCCTGTTCCGGTTGTAATCAACCACCACCACCGTTCAACCCCTATAACCATCGCTAAAACTGATACTCTCTCTCTCTTCTCTCTCTCTAACAAAACCACCACGAACCATTTTTACTGCCCGACACTTGCTTCTGTTTTCTGTTCAGACAGTTGAACCTACTGCCGCTGCTATCACTCTCCTGTCTCCTGTTTCAATTTACGGCTCAAATCAAAACCCACACCTTAATGATGAGGAAAAGTAACGGTTTATATGGTGAAGATGATGAACAGTGAGATCTAATTCAATAATAATTATGGATAAAAGACGATGCTGATGGACGTGATTACATATTGATAATACAACGATGATGAAGATAAAATCGATAATTATGATGATATGTTTGTGGGTATGATCGAAGTTATGTTAATGATGATGTTGAGCTTGGTGAGGATGGAAGAAATAATGAAGACGGTGGGTTATGGAGATGGAAATCGAATTATGATGATGTTGAACGAAACTGTTTTGGCTACTACACTAATGAACGTTTCTTCTGCCGACCCCACAATGAACCGAAACACTCAGGGTTTTTAATTTTATTTCTCTCCTTGACAGCTCATGGGCTAACCTAGTAATCAGGCCAATTAAATTTTCATGGGCTACCTAGTTGGGCTTCCATTTGTCATAATCGGGTTAAATATAAACGACTTGCGGATGTAAAAAGAAAACATGAGACAGATCAGTGGTTTGGGGAGTGTGGTTGTTAGCGAGAGGTCTTGAGTTTGAGTCCTGTTGAGAACATTTCTTTTTACTCAAAGCTCTTAGGGGTATATCCTCTTAACTTTATTTCTATTATTATTATTATTACTAGTAAATTACTATAATCATTATTATTATTAATGTTATGATTATAAGTATTATTGTTATTAATATCATTATTGTTATTAAAATAAGTATTATTAGTATTAATATCATTATTACTATCATTATTAGAAAAATTATTTTTATTAAAGTTATTATTATTTATACTATTATTATTAACATTTTTATTATCAAAAATATTAAAATTATTATTTTTATTATTTTTATCATTTTTTTTATTTTTATCAGTGTTAGAAAAATTATCTTTTTTTATCAAAATTATTATTATTATTATTATCATTATTATTATTAGTGTTATACTTAGTGATATTATTATTATTTTTATCATTATTGTTATTATTATTATTATTATTATTATTATTATTATTATTATTATTATTATTATTATTAATCAAATACACCTTTTATTTATTATTATTAATATTATTTTACCAAATAAATATTAGTTATATAAAAATATATTTAAATACATATAACATAACTATATTAATATTTTTATAATAAATACTGCTTATGTATCTAAAGTATATATAATAAAAATAGTTAATTAAGTTATTAACGAAACATATAATTTACTAAAATAACAAATATTATATAAATTTATTCGATTACAAGAATATGTATTAATGAATATACAAATAATATAGGTTCGTGAATCCGAGGCCAACCCTATACTTGTTCAATGACGTTATATGTATTTTTACTACAAAATACTGTATGGTGAGTTTCATTTGATCCCTTTTTACTCATTACATTTTTGGGCTGAGAATACATGCAAATGCTTTATTAACTGTTTTACAATATTTATATGCGTGAGTTTCATTTGCTCCCCTTTTTAATTGGTTTTATAATATATATTTTTGGGACTGAGAATACATGCGCTGCTTTTATAAATGCTTTGCGAAATAGACACAAGTGATCGAAACTACATTCTATGGTTGGATTATCTAATCGAATATGCCCTTCTTATTAAGTCTGGTAATCTAAGAATTAGGGAACAGAAACCCTAATTGACGCGAACTCTAAAGATAGATCTATCGGGCCCAACAAGCCCCATCTAAAGTACCGGATGCTTTAGTACTTTGAAATTTATATCATGTCCGAAGGAGGATCCCAGAATGATGGGGATATTCTTATATGCATATTGTGAATGTCGGTTACCAGGTGTTCAATCCATATGAATGATATTTTTGTCTCTATGCATGGGACGTATGTTTATGATAAATGAAAATATGAAATCTTGTGGTCTATTAAAATTATGAAATGATTATTTATGCTAAACTAATGAACTCACCAACCTTTTGGTTGACACTTGAAAGCATGTTTATTCTCAGGTACGAAAGAAATCTTCCGCTGTGCATTTGATCATTTTTAAAGATATTACTTGGAGTCATTCATGACATATTTCAAAAGACGTTGCATTCGAGTCGTTAAGTTTATCAAGATCATTCTTAAGTCTATTATAGTTGGATATATTATGAAATGGTATGCGTGTCTGTCAACTTTAGATGTAATGAAAGATTGTCTTTTCAAAACGAATGCAATGTTTGTAAAATGTATCATATAGAGGTCAAATACCTCGCGATGTAAACAACTGTTGTGAATCGTTTATAATCGATATGGACTTCGTCCGGATGGATTAGGACGGGTCCTTTCATGAAAAACATTATGTACATGAGACAATGCCGGGGGTAACGCCAAATGATATGATACCGCTCCAACTCTTTCCAACATATCAAAAGGACCAATGAATCTTGGGCTAAGTTTTCCTTTAATGCCAAAATGTCGAATGCCCTTACAAGGAGAAACTTTAAGGAAAACGTGTTCACCGACTTTAAACTCGAGAGCTCGTCGATGCTTATCAGAATAACTCTTCTGACGTGTGCGGGCCTCTTTCAACTTCTCTTTCGCTAATTCAACTTTTTCATTAGTAACTCGGACCAACTCGGGACCTTCAATAACCTTCTCACCGGGTTCGTTCCAACAAATCGGAACCCTACATTTCCGACCATACAACATCTCGTAGGGTGCCATGTCTATACTAGCGTGCCAACTATTATTATAAGCAATTTCAACCAAACAAAGATAATCGTCCCAACTCACTATCCACTATAAGGCACAAGCCCTTAACATATCTTCTAGGGTCTGGATAGTCCTCTCTGACTGACCATCTGTCTACGAGTGGAATGCAGTGCTATACTTCAGCTTCGTACCAAAAGCCTTCTGAAACTCTTTCCAAAACTGTGAAGTAAAACGAGGATCTCTATCTAAAACAATTGACACCGGGGTGCCATGAAGTCTAACAATTTCCTTTTGAAAAACTTCGGCCAACTGACTAGCAGAGTACGTCTCACGAATTGCTAAAAAGTGAGCGAAATTTGTAAGACGGTCCACCACAACCCATATTGCATCATTCTTTCTCAAAGTTTTTGGCAAACCTGTCACCAAATCCATTGTAATGTTATCCCACTTCCATACTGGAATATCTAGTGATTGTGACAATCCACTAGCCCTCTAATGTTCTATCTTCACCTACTGACATGTAAGGCATTTAGCCACAAACTCTGCTATGTCTTTCTTCATCCCACTCCACCAATAATGTTTCTTCAAATCTCGGTACATCTTTGCAAAACCAGGATGAATAGAAAATGGAGAACTGTGAGCCTCTGTCAATAATGCTTCTCGAATCTCTACATCATTAGGAACACATAGTCTGTCACCTTGCCAAACAACTTCATGTTGATCAACTCAAAACTCGCTTTGTTTATCATTCTCCAAGTTTTGTACAATAGCCCATAACTCCCCATCATCCTTCTGAGCTTCCTTAATTCGTGACATTAAGGTAGGCTCGACAGTCAAATGAGCGATGCTGCCACCTACTTGCTTAGTGTATACCTCTAATTTAAGACGTTCCATATCGGCGATGATTTCAGGCTGAGTAATAAGACATGATATACTACCAGAACTCTTTCTGCTGAGGGCATCAACAACAACATTTGCTTTTCCAGGATGATACTAAATGTTGGCATCATAATCTTTTAAGAGTTCCAACCGCCTCCTCTGTCTCATGTTCAACTCTTTATACGTGAGTGTCACCATACAAATAGTGCCTCTAAATCTTAAGGGTGAACACGACAGCTGCAAGTTCCAATTCGTGGGTAGGGTAGTTCTTCTCATATTGTTTTAGTTGCCTCGAAGCGTCGGCGATTACTTTCCCATGTTGCATCAGAATACACCCCAAACCCTTATTCGAAGCATCACTATAAATCTGAAATCCACCCATTCCTTCTGGCACAGCAAGGATCAGTGCAGTAACTAATCTCTTCTTTAATTCCTCAAAACATTTCTCACGTTCATCATTCCATTCAAACTTCACCCCCTTTTTGATCAATTGCATTAATGGCAAGGCTAAAGTTGAAAAACCTTCCACAAAACGATGATATTAGCCTGCCAAACCCAAGAAACTTCGTACTTCTGTGATCGATCTAGGTCTTGGACAATTGGTAACGGCCTCCACCTTTGCAGGATCAACTTCAATTCCATCTCCAGATACCACATGACTGAGAAAAGAAACACGCTGCAACCAGAATTCACATATTGAAAATTTAGCAAATAACCTCTTCTCTCGGAGGATACCCAACACGATACGTAGGTGCTCTTCGTGTTCCTCTGTTGACTTCGAGTACACCAATATGTCATCAATGAAGACTACAACATGCTTATCCAGATAATCATGAAAGACACGATTCATTAAATCCATAAAGACATCTGGAGCATTCATCAATCCGAAAGGCATCACTTAGAATTCATAATGCTCGTAGCAAGTACGAAATGCTATCTTAGGAATATCTTCCACTCTCACCCGCAGTTGATGATAACCTGATCTCAAATCTATCTTAGAGAAATACTTGGCCCCTTGAAGTTGATCAAACAAGTCGTCTATACGAGGTAAAGGATATCTGTTTCTGATAGTAACTCGATTTAGCTCTCTATAGTCGACGCACAACCTCATAGAGCCATCCTTTTTCTTCACAAACAAAACAGAAGCACCCCATAGAGATACACTTGGCCTTATAAATCCACGGTCTAACAACTCTTGCAACTGTTCTTTCAATTCCAACAACTCTAAAGGTGCGATTCTGTAAGGTGCCTTTGAGATTGGCTCAGCACCAGGAAGAAGTTCAATTGTGAATTCAACCTCCCTGTCTGGTGGCAATCCAGGGAGTTCCTCTGGGAATTCTTTGACAACCGGATGATCATTGATGTTATGCGAGGTGTATATAAAATAGTTTATATTTTAGCAGGAAAAACTATTAAATACGATACAATTTTACACAAGATATTTATTTATTTATAGAATGGATATACTTAAACCTTGCTACAACACTTATAGGCAGTGTACCTAATCGTACAGTAGTGTAGTTTTTAGTAAGTCCGGTTCGTTCCACAGGGAAATCTTTAAACAAAGCTCAACGCTATATTAGTTTACTTTTATAAAAATACAAATATATATATAAGTAATATTACTATTAAAAGGGGGGTTTTTACCGTTTAATGACCGGTTTGTCGATTTTAAGATTTTAGTCGCAGTTAAAACCTAATGTAAAATATAAAATAAATACAAGACTTAAATTAAAGCGTAAAGTAAATAACGATAATGAAATTACGAATAATAAAAATGCGATAAAATAAAATTGCGATAATTAAAAAGTACGATAATTAAAAGTGCGATTAAATAACAATAAATAAAAGTGCGATAATTAGAAGTGCAATTAAATATAAAATAAAGGAAATTAAATATGAAATAAAAGAATTATGCTTATTTAAACTTCCGTAATCATGATGTTTGACGTGTTGATTTTAGTTTTATGCCCATGGGTTAATTGTCCTTTGTCCTGGATTATTTAATATGTCCGTCTGGTTTTTGTCCATAACAGTCCATCAGTCATAAATATAAAGTGCGAGTGTCCTCGTCAAATTATTATTATACCCGAAGTTAAATATTCCAACTAATTGGGGATTCGAATTGTAACAAGGTTTTAATACTTTGTTTAATGAATACACCAGGTTATCGACTGCGTGTAAACCAAGGTTTTACTACTTTGTTAACAATTACACCAATTACCCTTGAATGTAATTTCACCCCTGTTTTGATTATTGTAGTGGCTATTAATCCATTCCCGTGTCCGGTTAAATGAACGATTATTCGTACATATAAATACCCCGCCCATCGTGTCCGATCGAGTGTATATGGTAATTTATAGGGACGCCCAATTGTAAATCTTTATATTAACATTAACAAACTTTCATTTAATTAAACAAATATAAAGCCCATTAATAGCCCATAGTCTAATTTCCACAAGTGTCGTTCTTTTGTCCAAACCCCAATTATGGTACAAAGCCCAATTACCCAATTTTAGTAATTAGCCCAACATCATGATTACTTCGTTTTAAATAAGCATAATAATAACTTAGCAACGAGACATTAATATAAAAAGGTTGAACATAACTTACAATGATTAAAAATAGCGTAGCGTTACACGGACAGAATTTCGACTTACACCCTTACAACATTCGCTAACATACCCTTATTATTAGGATTTAAAATTAAAATTAAAATTAAAATATAAATTATATATATATTACGTATATATTGAGAGAGAGATAGAAATAGAATATGAAATTTGATCAGAATTCGGTTTGCTTTATAGCCAGAGTTGAATTTTGGGGCTCCGCGACTCGCGGCAAAATCCCCTTCAAACTCCGCGAGTCGCGGAGATAGTATTTACAGCTCAGTCCTTGGAGTTTTCTCTGCCGACGGTTTTTAATATATATATATAATATATATATAATTAATATAATTAATTATATATTATATTATATTTATATACATAGTTAACTTGTAATTTTTAGTCCGTTGCGTCGAGCGTTAAGAGTTGACTCTGGTCCCGGTTCCGGATTTTCGAACGTCCTTGCGTACAATTTTATATCTTGTACTTTGCGTTTTGAATCTTGTACTCTTGTGATTTCGAGACGTTTCTTATCAATAATTGGAACCTTTTTGATTGTCTTTTGTTCTTTTGAGCTTTTTGGTCGTTTGCGTCTTCAATTCGTCGAATCTGTCTTTTGTCTTCACCTTTTATTATTTAAACGAATATCTCTTGTAAATAGAACAATTGCAACTAAAAGCTTGTCTTTCTTGAGGAATAATGCTATGAAATATATGTTCGTTTTTAGCATTATCAAATATTCCCACACTTGAGCGTTGCTTGTCCTCAAGCAATATTGTCTTGAAATACTAGAATCACTTCTTTATTCTTCACACTTTGTACATCAGTGATTTCTATACGGCGGTATAAACAATGGTAGTAACGATATGGTTTACAGTCCCACATGACTATAAAAATTTAGATCCATTAAGGAAATTGGATCTTTATGAAAACATTTGATCTTTTGAAATCTAGTTTTTATCCTAGATAAGTTTTCCGGAATAACCCTTTACCGGTGTTTGCAAAATATTTTTGTGGGTTTGGTGGGTTTCAGATTTGGAAATTTTAGCTCAAAACTTGCGGTTTTGTGTCACCCACTTGCTAACCTTGTATTTGGAAAGCAACACGTCCAGTTTACTTGTTCCGTATATTACCTTTCGGTAAACTACCGTCCGGTTGTAAAGGAAAGCGTTGAACAAGCAACTGTTAAGGCAATGTCCCGTGACATGCTTTTGATTATGGTCTATAACGTGTCGGATGCAATTACTATCCTTGGTAGGAGCAATAGTAAAGCTCACCCTTATAATTTGTCGGTTTGACACAAGGTCCTGTCTTTGACCATGCTATGCAACCACCGTTCTTACGGTTGACACCCGATTTAGTTCAGGTGACCTAATGAATTCCAGGTGAATTCCTAGGATTTTACGTTCAATGGTAATGAACGCATTGAAAATAGGGTTTTCAGAAAACAAATCGGTTTGTAATTTTGATCAAAATATTTTCTCGTTTAAGCTCGAGTTTAGATATCATTGAATTCCATGAGTTTGAATTCTCAATCTTTAAGGTCAATCTCTAGGATTGAGTAATATCAGTCTTAAAAGCTGATTTTTTAATCTTTAAGGAGATTATCCTTTCTGGGGATCTGATTCATCAGTCTTATCAAGCTAATTTGCACGGTGCCCCCCCATTGTACGAGATAAATCCTTCTCATGGTTAGGATAAATCTGACCACTTGGCGACCCTGTTTAATGCTGAGGTCCGTGGATTTCCTGCTGATTTTAGTGATGACTTTTCTAGATTTTTCGTCAACCTACAGCTGGTCTGGACGACAACTTCATGACCTAAATCAAGAAGCGCGTTTCTTTTTCGGAAGACTTTACTTCCTTTTAATGATGGAATTGATTCATCGTGTAGATCCATCTCTTCTTTTCTTTCATCGGGTAAAACAGTTTAGTTTAGTCCAAAGCAAAAGTATTTTCAGTTATTTGTTACAGATATATGTGACATATGTTTAAAATAACTTGGTAAATTTTCCCACACTTGGCTTTTTATTTTTCTTTTTATCGTCCTCTATTCCATTTTAAATGAATTTTGACATTTTAGTTTGTTTCTCAATTTATGTCCTTTCCGAGGTAACAATAATTTCGGTGTTAAAACCTAGTTTTATCGTTCATAAATATGTATAAACATGATTTTGAATTCATTTAATTGAAAATTTTGAAAAATTTTACTAGAATTGGGTAGTCAGTATATAAGACTAGGGCTGTTCTTTTTTTATCAGAGAGCACTAGATTCTAATACAACTACTGCTTTACTAGTATTTTTAATGGTAACCAAGTGTTTAAATAAAAAATTTTTAAAATCCGAAAGAATTTAACCCCTTCCCACACTTAAGATCTTGCAATGCCCTCATTTGCAAGAAATCAGTAACAATTTAAATTATTGAGGGTGATTTGTGTGAAAATGATTAAATTTTTACCAAAGTTTCCAAATATATTGGCGTTTGTTTGCTGAATGATAAATGGTGCACATCATTTGTTCATTCCGTCTTGTTGTTATTTCACATATATTCTGCATCTTGTTGTCAAAATTAGTTGCTTTTGCTGAACTTAATGCCAGTCTTTGAAAATGCGTTGTTTTACCCTGTTGTGTACATAAGATAAACTGCAAACATATATACATATTTTTGAAGTTTGGTATATTACCTCACATTCAAAAATTATTAAAATCTAAGAATAAAAGTTAGACAATTATAAAAATGATTACAATATTAACAAAAATATTAAATGTATCAATAATTACAAATTACAAAATAAAAAAATAATAATAAGTAAACTAAGGATGATATTGGTACCAATAGGGGTTCCAGACATAACCATAAGTGTTATAGAATGCTTCGGCAGGGTCATACGTAGGATATGGTGGCTGCATCTCTATCGACCAAGGAGGGAAGACGGGTTTCGGTGTAGGAATATAGTTTCTACCTATATGTTGGCAATGCGCTATGATCTAGTTCTGATGAACTTGCCAATCTTCAAATGCTCTCTGTCTAGCATTTTCGTATTCCTGAGAAGCTATAAACCTATGCATTTCTTGCATCTCATTCCCCCCTCCTATATTACCTTGCTCCTGGTTTCTCTCCACCTGTGGATGTCTACCATGGTATCGTACTGCGGCGTTATTTCGCCTCTTCAAAACTTTCGCACCATGGTATACATTTAAACCTATAGTATCGCGGGGTTCCGGCTCTTCTAGTAATAATCCCCCCCGACTTATATCCACACTGAGATATTCACCAATCAAAGTAATAAAAATACCACCTCCTATTATACTATGTGGACGCATCCCCCGAACCATAGCTGATAAATAATAACCCACACAATATGGTATACTTACAGCGCTCTGTGGGTCTCGAATACACATATGGTAAAACAAATCTTGTTCATTTACCTTTTCTTTGTTTTTACCCCTTTGTGTAATCGAATTAGCTAAAAACCTATGTATTACTCTTAATTCGGCTCTATCTATATCCAAATAAGAGTAATTTCCCCCTTTGAAACGGTGATGGCTTGTCATTTGACTCCACACACCGTGTGTATCAAAATTCTCATCTATCTTTCTACCGTTTAGTATCAATCCTCTACAATCGGCAGACGCTAACTCCTCAGGCGTATATATACGTAAAGCCTGAGCCATGTCCAGTAAAGACATGTGTCGCATCGAACCGCCTAACAAAAATCTAATAAAAGAACGATCGGTTAAACTAGCTACCCGATCATTCAACTCTATACTACATAACAACTCTTCACACCATACTTTATATACAGGTCTGCGTATGGTGAATAAACATATCCAGTCATTAAAAGAAGAATTACCATACCTCTGTACAAGTAATTCCCTAATTGGCCCGGCCAATTCTACAGCTTCTAAGGGTCCCCATTCTATGACCCTCGGTACCTCAACAACCTTAGAGTGAAGAGTATGCAAACCCCGTTGATATTTTGGATAATCTATCCAAAGTCTGTCAAATCTCAGGTTCGGGTGCAACTCTTCCAAATGCATATCGGAAAAGGTCATGACTGGATGAGGTACATCCTGCTTGTAGTAGTTATCCACCTCCTGTTGTTCCAAATTCTCAGCAGGAGCATTGCGGGCTTGGGATGAAGATTCACCCCTTTCATTCTGCAAAACACATCAAACACAAATTTTGTGCATCCAAATATGCATTAGTGTCAGCAAAATCATCAATCAAAATAATTACAATGACATTATCAATTTATATCAAACTTAAGCTTATTTTCAAATTTTTATCAAATCTACACTTTTTCAAATAAGCATATACGAAAATTTTCGCCAAGTTCATAGGCATTCAACTCAAATAACATGTCAAAATAATCATTACTAGCAATCAAACAAGTCTCAAATGGCATTATCTTTCAAAAATCAAGTTCATGAATTTTAGACTTGAAAAAGTCCACTTTAATTCTCAAAATCATGTTTAGGCTCAAAGTTTGGATCATTTAACTACCTAGACATGTTACACTACTTAATTTAGCAACAATTCATGACAAAAATCGGCCATAACCTGTTTATATCAAAAAGCCCCAAATTTGCTCAAGAACACAAACCCTAGATTATTCAAAATTTGAAGTTTAAGGCTTCTAATCATGTTAAACAGCATCAATCTAGGTTATACAAGCATAATACATAAACAATTTAAGTCTAATTACACTAAAAAGTATCAAAATCAAATTGGGGAAAAAATAGCTCAAGAACACCTAATTTCGAATTAAATGGTGTTTAGGTGTAGAAATTTACCGTTTTTCTTGAGTAATTCTTAGATATCATCCTTCTCAACATGATTTTAGCAAAAAATTTGGTGATTAACGGTTAAAAATTGGGATTTTTGGGGGTGTTTTTCGGGTTTTTTCGTGGGTTTTCGCTGTTATTTTGCAGTGTTTTTGAGTGTGGGAGAGTGAAATGATCGTGCAGCTCTTTTATTTTTTTTTTCTGGGTTTTGGTCCCTCCGCGACTCGCGGAGGTTTTGTACTTCAAACTCCGCGAGTCGCGGAGTTTGCTCTTTTTTTTTTTTTTTTTTTTTTTTTATATAATCTTTAACTTTTGAAACAATTAAGTATTTAATTTTAAAATTTTGTTTCCCTTGTTATTTAGGACGAGGTCGTTTCGGATCGATGTCCTAGTCCGTCCTTTGACAAAATTTTAAAATTTGTCTTTTTGTAGCGATTGTTTTAAAAGCTAAGATTTTTGGGTTTTTTTTTTAATGTTTTTGGCATACTTTAAATCAATAAGATTAGAAATAATGATAATAAAAGTTCTCGTCCCTCCCTCGGGTAAAGCAATTTCGGTTCAAAGACCTAGTCTTCAACTTACGACGAATTTTAAAAATCATATTCTTAACTTAATGAGATAAAGTAAATTTTTGATTTTAAATTCACACAACTTAAATATAAAATTCAAAATTAATATTAAAAATTCACACCAAACTTAAAATTTGAAATGCATAAAATTAAAAATTTATATTTTAAAAATTAAAAATTCATACCAAACTTAAAAAATTTATAAATTCATATCAAACTTATATTAATTTTTCAAATATGTACAATTTTAAATATATTGTTTTTACAGAGTTTACAATATTAATTTAAGATTTAAATATTAATTTTAAAAAAAACATGGTAAAAATAAAATTAAAAATCTTTTTGTCTTTTTATCCCACTTTAATCAATCAAATATTATCAAAAATATGCGCCCCTCTTTTCGGTAAAGTAATTTCGGTTCCAAGACCTAATTTAACTCATGACGAATTTTTGAAATATTTTGGTTTGATTGATTAAAGATATTTATACCTTAAGAATAAACGTTAAATTTCGCAGTGATGTAATAAATTTTTGAATGATATCAATAATTTCGGTCGCCAAACCTAATTTTATTCAATACCAATTTAATACTTTTTAGCGAACAAATTAGCATTTATTATCAAAAGGTTAAAAATAAAAATAAAAATAAAAACTGTACAGACATACCTGTGAAATAGATTTCTTAGTTATATGATCTATTCCATTCATAAGATAGTCGGTTTAATTGGTTCTCCATGGCTCCATAGGCGTAACCTCGAGCATTCAGTGTCTTTTCTTCTAAACATATGAACGGTCCGTCTCTGCATAAAGTAACAAATTCGGTATTTGAATAGGTTTGATTATTTGAACATTTACCTCCATGTGACCATTTTCCGCATTTGTGACATCTTTCTAAGTGTCGTGCTCTTCTTTTTGCTGCGGATTTTGATTTTCCTTTACCAAATTGTAACTTATTATCTTCGCATCTGGATCCTTTTCTAACTCCGTCCATTCTTTCTCTGATTACTGATACTAATTCGCTCGGTAGTATGTCATTATTTCTTTTAGTGATCAAAGCGTGTAGCATTAGACCATGGTTTAGTTCACAGGCAGTCTTCATTTTGTAAAAACCTAAAAAAATAAAAATTCAGAATGGGGGGAGAAGACTAGTTCTTTAGGGTCTGCTAGGGAAAGACCATACGTGTTCCATTTTCGAGAACTGCACGAAAACAGACAATCTAACTCTAACTGAAATATATATTATCCTTTAAAGACTTGATTCTCCCCATACTTAGTTAGCTGTGGTGTCGAATTTGTGATTAACTTCGTTGTCGACTTCCATCGGACCATGTATGTAATGTTTAACTCTGTGACCATTAACTTTAAATTCAATCCCATTTGAATTTATTAATTCTATCGTTCCGTATGGGAAAACTCTTTTGACTATGAATGGTCCAGACCATCTTGATTTCAATTTTCCAGGAAATAGCTTGAATCGTGAATTGAAAAGAAGAACTCTGTCTCCTTCTTTAAATTCTTTTGAACTTCTGATTCTTTTATCATGCCATTTCTTCGTTCTTTCTTTATAGATTAACGAATTTTCGTATGCTTCATGTCTTAATTCTTCTAATTCGTTTAGTTGACTTAATCGTAGACGTCCGGCTTCATGTAAATCAAGATTACATGTTTTCAAAGCCCAAAATGCTTTGTGTTCAATTTCTACTGGAAGATGACATGCTTTTCCATAAACAAGTCTAAAAGGTGTGGTTCCAATTGGATTTTGTAGGCTGTTCTAAAAGCCCAGAGTGCATCCTCCAATTTAATGGACCATTCCTTCGAATTTGATCCTACGGTTTTCTCTAGAATACGTTTTAAAGCTCGGTTGGTATTTTCAACTTGTCCACTTGTTTGTGGATGATATGCGGTGGAGATTTTATGAGTTACTCCATATCTTTTAAGAACTTTCTCAAGTTGATTATTACAAAAATGAGTACCCCGATCACTTATTAAAGCTTTCGGTGTTCCAAACCTTGCAAAAAGACGTTTTAAAAAGTTGACTACAACTCGTGCATCGTTAGTTGGGAGAGCTTGTGCTTCCGCCCATTTAGATACATAATCAATGGCTACGAGTATATATAGATTATTATGAGATTTTGGAAATGGACCCATAAAGTCAATACCCCAAATGTCAAATACTTCACATACTTGGATGACATTTTGTGGCATTTCATCACGTTGACTTATTTTTCCGGCCCTTTGACAAGCATCACAGGATTTGCAAAGAAGGTGTGCGTCTTTGTAAATTGTAGGCCAATAGAATCCAGCTTCATAAACTTTTCTTGCTGTTAGTTGAGGCCCATAATGCCCTCCTGTTGGTCCTGTGTGACAATGGTTTAAAATTTTACTAGCTTCATCTCCAGATACACATCGGCGTATTATTCCATCGGGACAACTTTTAAACAGGTGTGGATCTTCCCAGAAATAGTGTTTTATATCACTGAAGAATTTCTTTCGTCTTTGGTACGATAATCCTTTTTCAAGGAATCCACAAACTAAGTAGTTTGCATAGTCTGCAAACCATGGGATTTCTTTATAATCTATCTTCAATAGATATTCATCAGGAAAGTTGTCTTGTATGGCTGATTCATTCAGAACTTCTAATTCGGGATTTTCAAGACGAGAAAGATGATCAGCGGCGAGATTTTCTGCTCCTCTTTTATCTCGGATTTCAATATCAAACTCTTGTAAGAGTAAGATCCAACGGATTAATCTTGGTTTAGCATCTTGTTTTGAAAATATGTATCTAAGAGCAGAATGGTCGGTATAGACCACCGTTTTTGCTAGAACGAGATATGATCGAAATTTGTCAAAAGCAAAGACAATAGCAAGGAGTTCTTTTTCAGTAGTTGTATAGTTCGTTTGTGCTCCTTGTAATGTCTTACTAGCATAATATATAGGTTGAAATCGTTTTCAATCCTTTGTCCTAAAACGGCTCCCATTGCAAAATCACTTGCATCGCACATTAGTTCAAATGGTAGATTCCAATTTGGTGTTATCATGATCGGTGCATTAGTGAGTTTTTCTTTAAGAATATTAAAAGATTTGATACACTCATCTGAAAAGATGAATGGCGCATCCTTTTCTAGGAGTTTATTCATAGGAGTGGCAATTTTAGAAAAATCTTTTATGAAACGTCGGTAAAAACCGGCATGCCCTAGGAAACTCCTAACTCCTCTAACATTGGTGGGATGTGGAAGTTTAGCAATTACATCTACTTTAGCTCTATCCACTTCAATTCCTTCTTTTGAAATTTTATGTCCAAGAACGATGCCTTCTTTAACCATGAAATGGCATTTCTCCCAATTAAGTACTAGATTTGATTTTTCGCATCTAATTAGCATTCGTTCCAGATTAACTAGACATGATTTAAATGTATCACCGAAGACTGAAAAGTCATCCATGAATACTTCCATGCATTCTTCTATCATGTCGTGAAAAATCGCCATCATACACCTTTGAAAGGTTGCAGAGGCGTTACAAAGTCCAAATGGCATGCGTTTGTAAGCAAAAGTACCATAAGGGCACGTGAATGTGGTTTTCTCTTGGTCCTCGGGTGCTATTGGAATTTGAAAATATCCGGAAAATCCATCTAGAAAACAATAGTAACTATTTCCGGCTAATCTTTCCAACATTTGATCTATGAAAGGTAAGGGAAAGTGATCTTTTCTGGTGGCGTCATTTAATTTTCTATAATCAATACATACACGCCATCCTGTTACAGTCCTAGTGGGAATAAGCTCATTTTTCTCATTTGTAATGACAGTCATGCCACCCTTCTTAGGCACGCATTGAACTGGGCTTACCCATGGACTATCAGAGATTGGATAAATTAAACCTGCATCTAGCAGTTTAATAATCTCTTTCTTAACTACATCTTGCATATTAGGATTTAGTCTTCGTTGGCGTTGCACATACGTTTTATGACCTTCTTCCATAAGGATTTTATGTGTGCAATACGAAGGACTTATTCCTTTAATATCATGAATCTTCCATGCAATGGCTGGTTTATGAGCTTTCAACACAGAAATGAGTTGTGATTTCTCATTTTCAGTAAGAGAAGACGATATTATTACAGGTAATTCAGATTCACCATGTAAATAAGCGTATTCCAAATGGTTTGGAAGTGGCTTTAACTCTAATTTCGGAGGTTCTTCTATTGATGATTTATATCGATATCTGTCTTCTTCTTTTAGCATTTGAATTTCTTCTGTTGTTGGTTCATATCCATTAGCTATAAGTGTAGCTAACATTTCAGCTTCATCAATTGGTTCATTACCTTCTCCTAAAGAACATTCTCCTGTTCCTTGTAATTCTGGAAATTCTTCTAATAATTCTGCATGTGCATCTATAGTTTGAATATAATAACATGTATCATCTGCAGATTGTGGTTGTTGCATTGCTCTATCAACTGAAAAGGTAACACTCTCATCCTCTATACTTAGGGTCAGTTTCTTACCGAACACGTCTATCATTGCTTTAGCCGTGTTTAAGAATGGTCTTCCTAATATGAGAGGAACTTGAGAATCTTCTTCCATGTCCAAAACAACAAAATCTACTGGAAATACTAAAGTACCAACTTTAACTAGCATGTTCTCCATTATCCCTCTAGGATATTTTATTGATCTATCGGCTAGTTGTATGCTTATTCTGGTTGGTTTCAATTCTCCAAGGTCTAGTTTAGCGTATAGTGAATACGGCATTAGATTTATACTAGCACCTAAGTCTGCCAATGCTTCTATTGAACTAAGACTACCCAGAAAACATGGAATTGTGAAACTTCCTGGATCAGATAGTTTTTCTGGTATCTTATTCAACAGCACTGCTGAACAATTAGCATTCATAGTAACAGCCGAGAGTTCTTCCATTTTCTTTCTATTTGAGATTAGATCTTTCAAGAATTTAGCATATCTAGGCATTCCTGAAATCACATCAATGAAAGGAAGATTTACATTTATCTGTTTAAACATGTCCAAGAATTTGGATTGCTCGGCTTCAAGTTTCTCTTTCTTCATTTTACTCGGATAAGGAAGTGGTGGTTGGTATGGTTTAACATAAGGTTTATTCTTATCTGTGTTATCTTCATTAACCTTTTCAACTACCGGTTCTTTTTCCTTATCTTGATCAGGTTGTGGTTCTTATGGAGTAGGAATAGTTTCATCAGAAGTTACAGGTATTTCAGGTGGTTTAAGTGTTGTACCACTTCTTGTGGTAATAGCTTTAGCTGTTTCATTCCGGGGGTTAGCGTTTGTATCACTAGGTAAACTTCCCGGTTTTCTTTCACCTATTAACCTTGCTAGGTTACTTACTTCTTGTTCCAGATTTTGAATAGAAGCTTGTTGATTTCTAAATGCTTGAGCATTTTGTTCATTGGTTTGTTTCTGAGATGTGAAAAACTGCGTTTGAGTTTCAACTAGCTTTGTCATCATATCTTCTAAATTTGGCTTTTTATCATCGGTTTGTTGTGGTGGTTTGTTTTGAAAATTTGGTCTTTGCTGATTGTAAGTATTATTGGATACTTGTTGATTGCTAGGACCTTGTTGGTTGTTGTATGGAATATTTCGGTTATAATTCTGGTTTTGATTGTAAATCGGTCTTTGCGGTTGATAATTATTATGATAATTATTTCCAGGCCTTTGGTTTATGTATGAAATATTCTCTCTTTGTTCCATTGTTAATTCAATACTGAGACAATCTTTTGTCAAATGTGGTCCTCCACACTGCTCACAACTAATTCGTATAGCATGAATATCTTTAGTCATCTTTTCCATTCGTCTCTCGAAAGCATCTATCTTTGCGGAAATGGAATCTAAGTCATGGCTAGAATCGGCTCTAGCTGCTTTAGATGATCTAATGATATCTTTTTCTTGGTGCCACTCATGTGAGTGGGAAGCAGTGTTATCAATAATTTTGTAAGCATCAGTTTCGGTTTTCTTCATAATAGAACCACCAGCTGCTATATCAATGTCTTTCCTTGTAGTGATGTCGCATCCTCGGTAGAATATTTGTACTATTTGACAGGTGTCTAAACCATGTTGCGGACATCCTCTTAATAACTTTCCATATCTTGTCCACGCCTCATATAGAGTTTCATTTGGTTTCTGTGTAAACGTAACAATTTCTGCTTGAAGTCTTACGGCTTTAGATGCAGGAAAGAATTGTTTAAGAAATTTGTCAATTAAAACATCCCATGTATCAATCGCCCCTTCAGGTAACGATTCCAACCAATCTTTGGCTTCTCCCTTTAAAGTCCAGGGAAATAACATGAGATATATCTGTTCATCCTCCACTTCTCGTATTTTAAATAGTGTGCAGATTCTATTAAAGGTACGTAGATGTTCATTTGGATCTTCCTTCGGCGCACCACTAAATTGGCATTGATTAGTCACCATGTGTAGAATTTGTCCTTTGATTTCATAATCTGGCGCATTAATGTCTGGATGAGTAATTGCGTGACCTTGGCCAGTGCGTTTAGCTCTCATTCGGTCTTCCATACTTAAAGGTTCCAGATTCTCCATAATTGAATTTGTTGAATCGGTATCACTAGATGATTCTGATTTGATGGTTCATTCCTCAACAATCTCTGTTTGAATGATTGGTGGTTCCGGAGGAAAGTTTAATGGTTCAGGATCTATGAACCGTTCCTGAATATTTTCTGGATTCTCAATTGTGAGGTTGGGTTCAAAAAATGGATTATCGGAAATTTGAACTGAAGTACTTGGTCGACTGGATGACGATTCTAAAGAAAAATCAACGGCGGTTATATTTGCTAAACGATGTCTTGATCGAGTTACAGGTGGTGAACATACAAAAGGTGGTGAACGTCTTGCTCGGTGCATTCACTGAATATCCTATTAGTTTTTAAAAGGAAAGAAAAATTATAATAAGTTATCCAACCAATAGACTTTTCTGATTTTGCCCACGTTTCGAATAGCCAAAAGATGCGGCAGAGGGGCAGGATTCGTTTGGTCTCAATATAATTGAGGACTGTTTGGCTCCAATAACCCGGTCCACGTACAAATCCAACTATTACTACGAACCAGAAAATTTTGATGTCTATCAATTTAACCACTTAAAATAAATTTTCGTAATTTTAAGAAATTTAGATAAGAAGTAGAAAAAATTCTAATTCCTAAAAACTAGAATAGCGAGAAATAAGAGAGAAAAAGAGTTCGTCGAAAAAGGTCGAAAAACGAAAAATGGTTGAAAAATAAAAGGTGACGGAAAAATAAAAGAAACTTATAAAAACTTAAAAATACTTGACTAACCTAACCTTATTACTACAACTAACTTAAAATTATAATCGCAAATTGAAATTACTAATTGGAATGATAATTGGTACATAGTAAAAGGTGTCTAAAAATATTAAAGCTTACAGGAAAAAACTAAATCCCAAATAGAAATAACTTAAAAAGAAACTAAAACTTAAAAAGGCGTCGCAAAATTCTAAAGTACCTAATACTTAATCTAAGGAATAAGCACTTAAGAGAGTTCTACGGCAAAGCCTAAAAATCTAGGAGTAAAAATAACTATAGCAAAAACTAAGTTTAAAATTAAATATGAGATAAAAATTACAAATATTACGCTACAATAATTAAAAAGGGACAAAATATAAAAATATACAAAAAGTTGTAAAAAGTACAATTTTTATAAAAATATTATTTTTATATTATTTATTTTATAAAACTACTAATTTTACAATTTAATAAAACTAATTTAACTAAAATATAAATTAAATAAAACTTAAATTAAAATAAAACTTAATTATAATATTAATTAGGGTTAATAATAATAATAATAATTAAAAATCCGTAATAAATGCTGGATTAGGGCATCTGTTCGCGTGTCAGAGTAGCTCCGCGAGTTGCGGCAATTAAAGAAGAAAACCCCGCGAGTCGCGGGGTTCAAAATTTCAGCTGACAGCTTTGAAATTTTACGAGTTTTCTTTATTTTTTTTTTATTTTCTGTTTATTTTATTTATATCTGTTTTCTGTTTTTTTAATTAAATAAAAGATATTAAAATAAAACTTATATTTTTATAAACTAAAATAAAGATAAAGAAACTTATAAAACTTAAATATTTAACAAAATCTTAAAAATGCTTATATTTTTGTTTTTTTTCTTTTTATATTTTTGAATAATTAAAACGTATTTTTACAAAAGCGAATTTTAATAAAAGTAAACTAAAAATCTTTTTTTTTTATATTAGCGTTGCGCTTCCGGCTTTTAAAAGAGCATCCCCGGCAGCGGCGCCAAAAATACTTGATGTTATGCGAGGTGTATATAAAATAGTTTATATTTTAGCAGGAAAAACTATTAAATACGATACAATTTTACACAAGATATTTATTTATTTATAGAATGGATATACTTAAACCTTGCTACAACACTTATAGGCAGTGTACCTAATCGTACAGTAGTGTAGTTTTTAGTAAGTCCGGTTCGTTCCACAGGGAAATCTTTAAACAAAGCTCAACGCTATATTAGTTTACTTTTATAAAAATACAAATATATATAAGTAATATTACTATTAAAAGGGGGGTTTTTACCGTTTAATGACCGGTTTGTCGATTTTAAGATTTTAGTCGCAGTTAAAACCTAATGTAAAATATAAAATAAATACAAGACTTAAATTAAAGCGTAAAGTAAATAACGATAATGAAATTGCGAATAATAAAAATGCGATAAAATAAAATTGCGATAATTAAAAAGTACGATAATTAAAAGTGCGATTAAATAACAATAAATAAAAGTGCGATAATTAGAAGTGCAATTAAATATAAAATAAAGGAAATTAAATATGAAATAAAAGAATTATGCTTATTTAAACTTCCGTAATCATGATGTTTGACGTGTTGATTTTAGTTTTATGCCCATGGGTTAATTGTCCTTTGTCCTGGATTATTTAATATGTCCGTCTGGTTTTTGTCCATAACAGTCCATCAGTCATAAATATAAAGTGCGAGTGTCCTCGTCAAATTATTATTATACCCGAAGTTAAATATTCCAACTAATTGGGGATTCGAATTGTAACAAGGTTTTAATACTTTGTTTAATGAATACACCAGGTTATCGACTGCGTGTAAACCAAGGTTTTACTACTTTGTTAACAATTACACCAATTACCCTTGAATGTAATTTCACCCCTGTTTTGATTATTCTAGTGGCTATTAATCCATTCCCGTGTCCGGTTAAATGAACGATTATTCGTACATATAAATACCCCGCCCATCTTGTCCGATCGAGTGTATATGGTAATTTATAGGGACGCCCAATTGTAAATCTTTATATTAACATTAACAAACTTTCATTTAATTAAACAAATATAAAGCCCATTAATAGCCCATAGTCTAATTTCCACAAGTGTCGTTCTTTTGTCCAAACCCCAATTATGGTACAAAGCCCAATTACCCAATTTTAGTAATTAGCCCAACATCATGATTACTTCGTTTTAAATAAGCATAATAATAACTTAGCTACGAGACATTAATATAAAAAGGTTGAACATAACTTACAATGATTAAAAATAGCGTAGCGTTACACAGACAGAATTTCGACTTACACCCTTACAACATTCGCTAACATACCCTTATTATTAGGATTTAAAATTAAAATTAAAATTAAAATATAAATTATATATATATTACGTATATATTGAGAGAGAGATAGAAATAGAATATGAAATTTGATCAGAATTCGGTTTGCTTTATAGCCAGAGTTGAATTTTGGGGCTCCGCGACTCGCGGCAAAATCCCCTTCAAACTCCGCGAGTCGCGGAGATAGTATTTACAGCTCAGTCCTTGGAGTTTTCTCTGCCGACGGTTTTTAATATATATATATATAATATATATATAATTAATATAATTAATTATATATTATATTATATTTATATACATAGTTAACTTGTAATTTTTAGTCCGTTGCGTCGAGCGTTAAGAGTTGACTCTGGTCCCGGTTCCGGATTTTCGAACGTCCTTGCGTACAATTTTATATCTTGTACTTTGCGTTTTGAATCTTGTACCCTTGTGATTTCGAGACGTTTCTTATCAATAATTAGAACCTTTTTGATTGTCTTTTGTTCTTTTGAGCTTTTTGGTCGTTTGCGTCTTCAATTCGTCGAATCTGTCTTTTGTCTTCACCTTTTATTATTTAAACGAATATCTCTTGTAAATAGAACAATTGCAACTAAAAGCTTGTCTTTCTTGAGGAATAATGCTATGAAATATATGTTCGTTTTTAGCATTATCAATCATCAATGCTAACCTCTTTCTTTGAGCTATCATGAATAGCTGCTAGATCCTCACAACCACCACAAATTAGTTTTCTTGCCTTCATCGCAGAAATAACTTTTACAAGTCCACTTGGTTAAGTTCCTTGATACACAAACTCTGGTTTAGAGGCATCTCCGAATATAATTCGTTTACCATAACAGTCAACATAAGCATGATGTGGAGACAACCAATCCATTCCCAAGATAATGTTGAAATCATGCATCTCCATAGGAAGTAATTGAGCATGGTGAACATTATTCTCAATCGAGATGGGACAATCAATATACATGCAAATAATAATCACGGAATATCCAAAAGGAGTAGAAATACAAACAGGTAGATGTAATACGGAAGGAGACAAATTAACACATTTAGAAAATGATAACGATATAACAGAATGAGTAGCACCTGTATCAAATAAGACATGAGCCTTAACACCATTTAAAGTAACAGTGCCAGAAACGGTACCTTGAGCTTGTGATGCCTGATGCGTAGTCATCGTAAAAACTCATCCATAAGTAGTCCCCTGATGATTTCCCCCATTCTTTTTATTAGTGTCCCGAGCAGTACAATGCTTGATCATGTGCCCCTTTTTACCACATCTAAAGCACGCACCTAACTATTTATAGTAAGGCTTTCCCGGATGATTAGCCCCACATTTTTGGCATGGTAGAAGCGGAATCAAGTTTGGGTTGTTTCTATCAGTTGAACCCGACCGCCTTCCTGAACCCTGAGCCTGACCATGATTATTTCCACAATTCTACCATTGACCTTGACCATTATTATTACCCCTGTGCTGATACGCATCGCTCAGTGAGTGCCCAGAATGGCTCCTACGAGATCGGTTACCATTATCTCAGTTATGCCCTGACTGAAACTTTCCATAACGATCTGAACCGGATCCATTGTAGTCAGTATCTCTACCTCTCTTCCTATCATTGGCAGCTCTATGCGCAAGAAAGTCAGCCCTCTCTAACTCCAGATTTTTAGCAGCATTCGCCACTTCCGATACCGTGCGAAACTTAGTATTAAGAATTTCTCGTCTATATTCATAAAGTAGGGCCCACTTGAATTTCTCAGCCTGCTCTTCTACAGTACCAGCTGAGCTACCAGCAACACCAGCCACTCTGATAAAATGCTCCATGAAAGTATTTATAGGCTCACCGGGATTCTGTCTGATGTTATTATATTCTCTCTTATACGCTTCTCTATCAGCAATATGAAAGTAGTGTTTATAAAACACTTCAAGGAAATCACGCCATGCCAAAACCTCTACATAACCATCCCCGTTGGCAGATTTTACAGATTGCCACCACCGATTGGCATCTCCTTCTAACTTGTAGGTAGCCATACGAACTTTCTGGTTCTCGGTACAATCCAACACCTCGAATATTTTCTCTAAATGTGCTATCCAATTCTCAGCATCTAAAGGCGTTTTCCCGCCACGAAATACTTCTGGTTTTTGTTTTTAAAACTTCTCCAATAATGAATAAGTAGGTAATGTAGCGATCATTTCAGTTCCCGTGTTATCAACACTTCCCCGACCATTAGTTCCCGTAGAATTTGCTTGAATTGCAGTTGCAATAGCTTGCGGAACAACTTGAGTGATAGCAGCAGCCACTGCTTGATTCACTGCCGCTAAGATAGCCGGGTCGATATTTTTTGTGTTGTTATTTTGAGTAGTGCGGCTGTTAACACTTATTTTCTTAGGAGGCATCTATAAAGGAAAGAACAAACAATTACAGGAAGGATTAGAAACAAATGAAATACGGTAGAGTACAACATATGGAAGCAGAATCCTATCCAATGATCTACCAAAATCTTATCTGATGATCTACTAAAGGCAAGTACATGAGGGAACCTAGGCTCTGATACTATTAGATGTAACACACCGTCCCAATTAAGAAACGGAAGGTCACATTTATTACTAAATAACTTAATTTCAAAATAAGTTTAACAATATTAAACGAAAAGGTTTAGAACAACCGAATTATTAAAATCTCTAATAAAACTTAAAGTCTCCAAATCTTAACATAAGTCTGAATAATTATTAATAAGGGTAGTCTCTAAGGCATCTCCCAATCCATATGCTCTCTCACTCATCTCAAATGATCCTGATTACCTGCCGCAGGAAAAGAAAAATGCGGCTGAGCTAAGAGCTCAGTGCGCGGATGTTGACAGATATAAACAGTAATAATAAATATTTTAAATTATACGAACAGAAGGAATTAAATAACCTTATTCTTATTTTAAAAATCTCCATCGAGTACCACCACAACACCAGAGTATGATATGAAATTAGGCTGAAGCAACGAGGGGTTGGGAAATTATACCGAGTACACCTAACAGAAACAGAATATGGACAGAACAGAATAGAATGCACAACGTCGGTGCCATATCATATCACAAATCATATATCACATGTCAGAATCACACACTGGTCATGACTCCAGATGCAAACCTAAATTGGAAGGTGTGTATGGCACTACACTACACAACCGTCTATAGAAACTTGTCCGTAGTATAACCTAGGATGCATCCATACGCCTCCCAAATAATCAGAAAGCTCTCCCACGAGCATAATCACATAATATAACAGAATATAATAGAATGCTCTTCAACGAGCAATAACAGTAGTGGAGATACCGCAGACTAATCGCACCACCACAGAAAGTGCTTTGTCATTGGTCGCCACAATGACAAGCCTGTGGGCACCCCACAGGTGGTTACCTTGGTATACCTATCTCCTGTCTATAGAATCTAGGGTTCTATGGCAGCACAGTGAACATACCAACCAACTCTAAAATTATGTTCACCGTACATATGGAACCTAATCAAATGAATCAAAAGAACGCTCGCAAGTAAATACATTCACAAAGCTTATCAAAACTCATTTCATTTCAAAAAAAGGTTTTTCTCAAAGATTTCCAGAATAATCAGATCATGCAAAGTTTCTCATTTCATCATACAAAAGCATTTTCTCAAAAGTTTCCACAAAAATATATCTCATAATTTAGTTCAACTCAAATAGATAGATTAAGCACGCGAAATCAAATAACGAAATGATAACAAGATACTCATGAAGCATATCAAGGTAATGCTGAAAGAATAGTACGGACATCCGTACCTGGATAAACGTGTAAAGCTCACAAAGTCAGAAAGATCCTCCAATATGCTCAACAACAGCTACATAAAAATGATTTGACTAAACTTAGTATCTAAACTTCAAAATCCTAATATTATAATGACTCAATAACCCAATCGTTATGTATGTATAATATGCATTTATATTAAATTATGTTTTTATTTTAATTAATTATATAAATATAAATATAAATACAAATATAAATTGTAAGTACTGGGAGTGTTAATATAATTACGTAGTCGTACTCCGTATTTTATTTTATTTAGCAAGACTCGTATCCAAAAAGGTGCAAGCACAAATTATAAACTGTTCATTTCATAAATTTCATTTATAGCTCAGAGTACAAGTCCTAACATCCTAATTAAATCATATGTTTCCATTTTGTTTCTTCATTCCGCATTAAGTCCATCTTTCAGTTCCATCGATATATACACGTAATCATAAGGAGCATTTTATACTATTTATACGATTGCCTATATTAATATTAACTTATTTAGCTACTTATTTTATTTTATCTGTTAACATTTATTATTGATCAATAAAAGATTATATATATAATGTATCATGGAACATACTATAAGGACCATGACTGTAAATATTCAAATCATCATCTTCTTATTCGATTCAATATAGTGAAATACAAAAACACCAACTCTTAGTTCATTATAAATAATCCTTCATTCTAGTTCATATATATATGATTTGTTTTAACTCTAGTTAATCATAATTTATTATCATCATAAGATTTTTCATGGTTCTAAATACTTGATAAGTGACGTGTGTTAAATCGGTAAATTTCATACTAACGTAATTGAGATAAAATGTAAGAGCTTATTCTATTTATATAATAACATATAGAATCACTACAAGATTTAACAATGCTTACAAACGTGCATATATTTATATATAATCGAGTTCTATTAAGATGTACATAATATGAAGACCGAGTTTGGATTGTATTAACACAAGTGTAACACCCAAATCATCATTGTACAGCAGTGTAAATATGGTACATAGAGTGTGGGTATTGTTGTATAATTAAACAGAAGTCAAAAATTGTCCAGCACCTTGTGCGCGCCGCGCACACTTAAGGGAGCGCACCGCGCACCCTTTACTGTAGCCGGATTCTGTTTCATTTATTGAGATATTTTGAAGGGCTCTTTGGTAATTTCACTTGTGGACGAGTTTAAGGACAGTAGATCAGATATTGGGGTAGCATTCACTCCAATTCCAACAACCTTATCCTTTCCACTTCAATTTTAGAGAGAGAGTGAGATTCTTGTGTGAGAAAGCTCAAGTAAAGGAAGGAGGAGCTAGTTTTGGGTCTTAGCTCCAGTTTTAAAGTTGTTCATCTAATCACTAGCTACGTTGTGATTGTGGTGGTATGCTCTAATCTTGATTTCTTATTTTAATTTGTTTAAGGGTTAGGGTTTGAGTTAGTGATGAATATAAAACCCATATTTGGTGATTTTGGGTGTTCTTGGGTAAGATTGAGTCATGAAGACTCAATAGTAACTAACCTAGGGTTTCAAAGTGTTAATTGAGATTTATGAGCCTAAAATGGGTTAGTTAATTACTAGTACACCTAGATGTTTAGTAAATCGGTGTATGTGGATTTGTGAATGATCCGAAATGGGTGTGTTGACCTTAAAGTGGTCAAATGGGTAATAATTGACCTAATTGGGTGAAAAGAGTATGAATTACCCTAAGTTTGTGTTAGTTATAGTTAGTAGACTTTAAATCACCAGCTTTAGTGATTTAAGATGAGTCTTGGCCATTTAAGGGCGGTTTTGGCATAATTGAGTTATTTAATGCAATTGGGTCATTAAATGCTCAAGTGTAAGTAATGTGGTTAGTTCCACAAGTTGTGTATTGAATGTGTACTTAATGTATTAGGTACTTTTCTTTGAAGCTTTCAAAAGTGCATAAGCATCATCTTGGTGTTAAGGTGAGTGGAATAAGTATACATGTATATATGTAATGTATTTATTTGTAGGGACGGATATGTGTTGTCCTAGTTAGTGATATATGTTGTTGTACACTAACGGTTTCTAAGAACGGATATGTGTTGTTCGAGTTAGTGATATATGTTGTTGTACACTAACGACTTTTACGAACGGATATGTGTTGTCCTAGTTAGTGATATATGTCGTTGTACACTAACGGTTTTATGAACAGATATGTGTTGTCATTCTGCCAAGGGTTAGTGATATATGTTGTTGTACGCTAACGGTTGTTATGAACACTGATGGAAAATTCGAGTACCATTTCTTTGTACGAGTGGTTAACCATGGTTGTGTGAATTTTTGTACTAGCATATTTAATTGTGAACTATATGCTTTTGGAATCGCTAGCTTATTATGATTGCGAATATTGGTATATGCATAATGTTTGCATAGTTATCGAATTGCTAGCTTGTATGCGGTATTGTGTAAGTGTTTGCAAGTAAGTAGGTTATATATGTGTATGTATAATTATTGCATTCACTAAGCGTTTTGCTTACCCTCTCGTTGTTTACCTTTTTATAGGCTCGAGCGTTAACAAGGGTAAGGGCGTACGATTGGATTAGAGATCCCGCTTGTTTTGATAGGGGACGCTTTCGGATGTGTTAGCTTTTGAAGTTTGACCGAGAGTTGGGTAGTTTAACCCCCAAACATCATGCTCTAGTGTCGTTTGGAATTTAAACGAATTCGGTTGAAACTTATACTTTTGTACGAAACTCGTATTACGGCATATGTGGGCCCGGTTTCGTAAAACTTATTTTATTATTAAATCGTGTGTCTTAACTATTATATAATGTTGTGAAAAGCATTTCGCTTAAATATGTCAGGAAGTGGGAGATCTTTATTTGAAAATTGACAAAACCGGACAGAACTGAATTGGGCCTGTGCGAGCCGCACACCCTGAGGTGGTGCGTGTGGCGCACCCTTCTAACTTAAAAAAAAATATATTTATTCCGCGTGTTTGATTGTATAATGGGTTGGGTTGTTACAAGTGGTATCAGAGCATGGTCTAAGGGATTTAGGCGACTTGAGATAGGTGCCTATACTTAGACTTGTATTGTGTATGCGCTTTATGTGGGACTTGTAGGAGACGGGTCGGACCTGGAATTGGTTAGTGCCTAGGTTTAGGTGAGCTAACTATGCGCTAGTTGTTTTGTGTTGTGTTTTTGCAATCATCAAGTGAGATAGACGTTGTACTAGAGAGTTAATGCGACATGCTCGTGTAACAATGATTAGCTACCATTGTTACGGGTCTAAATCGTGTCAAGCAAGCGATGTACGATGATTGTTGAGCAAGATGGGGCGGTGAGGTGAATATGTATATGTGTCATGTTTTTTCATTCGTTGTTTAACCTATTTCCGTTTTATAGAATGAAGATGAGAAATGGACACGACACCAATGAAGAAAGTACGAGTGTGGACGTTGAGTTCACGGACAAAGTTGAGGCCATCTTTAAACGTCAAAAAGTGGAGTTTCTTAAAGACGTTAAGAAGATGTTTCTAGATACGATCAACGAGCAACTAGTTAATGTGGTTAGGGAACAAGTTAAGCTTGTTCTATAAGAGGATAATGTGGGGAGACGGGACTTCTTTTATAAGAATTTCAAGGACTCCAACCTCCCACCTTCGATGGTGAATGGGACCCACTTAAGAGTGCCTGTTGGATCTCCGATATGGAGGGGGCTTTTCGTACATGTGAATGCCGTCTCGATAAAAAGACGAGGTATGGTTGTAGCATGTTAAGAGGTGATGCTAAATTGTGGTGGACGAGAAGAACCAACTTTATGGTGAAGAACAATGCATGGAATTCACTTGGGATGAATTCAAGAAGGAGTTTTTCGATGAATACCGAACTTCGGCTGATCTTACTAGACTCAAGGACGAGTTGCGTTCCTTGAGGCAAGGGTCGATGGATTTGAACACTCCCAAATCCATTTTCTTGTCAAAGACCCAATTTTGCCCGGAGTATGTCGGGAATGATAAAATGTTGAAAGAAGATTTTTATCGAATCTTAAACGATAACTATCAAGAAAAGATTAGCGTAAATGTGGTAAAAAGCTTTGATGAATTGTTCAACATGCCAAAGGGTTTTGAGGCGCTCATTTTGAGAAAGAGTGGCTTTACTTTCGGCAAAAGAAAGTTTGAGGGTTCGGGTCATTCGAACTTTTCAAACATGAATAGCAAGAAGGGTTCCGAAAGCGTTGGTAGTGTGAAGAGGGGAAATTCCGGTGGTCACGTGGTCACTTGATACAATTGTGGGCACAAAGGTCACATCTCTCGTGATTGCCCGAAATTATCATCTACAACCAAACTCACTTGTTATAATTATGGTAAAGAAGGGCACAAGAGGCCGGAATGTCCCGATTTGAATAATGACCATGTTAAGAAGTTAGAGAAGGCGGTGGGTACGGCTAGAGGATGCAATTACTTAATGACCAATGATGAGGCCAAGCAATCCAATGAAGTCATCTCAGGTACTTTCATGGTTAACTCTAATCCGGCACGGATACTTTTTGATAGTGGTGCTAATTTGTCCTTTGTGTCGCCTCGATTTGTGCCTAAGTTAAATAAACCGCTAGCTAAGTTAAGTCATCCGGTAGAAGTTGAAATAGCGGATGGCAAGACGGTGCTAGTGGTTGATGTGTGTAAAAATTGTAATGTTGTGTTTGGTGTCGAAAACTTTAAAATTGATCTCATCCCGATGAATTTGGGTGATTTTGATATCGTGGTTGGTGTGGATTGGCTCGATCATAATAGAGCCGATATTGCATGCCATGAAAAATCTATTCGTGTGAAAACCCTAAGTGGGGGAGAGTTAATTATTCATGGCGATAAGCGAAGAAGACTTGTGCCGATATGCACTTTTGCACGGACACGCCGTTTCCTTGTTAGTGGTTGTGATGACCCGGAAAGTTTTGACCAAATTTAAACTTAATCTTTATATGGTTTTGACACGATAAGCAAAGTTTGTAATGTGGAGTCTCAAAATCTTTGAACTATTAATATGGAATCATTTGACCTTTGACCATGCCCGATGATTCACGAACAATTAATTGTAAATAGATATGTGTGTATGTATATATAAATAATAATTCGAAATATAATTTAAAGTATTATATGTTGTTGTTATTAAAAATTAATAAAATAAAAATTGGATATTATAATAATTATTATTTAAAATATATATATATATATATATATATATATATATATATATATATATATATATATATATATATATATATATATATATATATATATATATATATAAAGTATATTGAATATATATATTTGGTTTCGAATTTATTTTGTAAATGACGGTAATGCTCAAGTGTCATTCGATTGATAGTAAACGAGTTAAAAAGGAATTTATGTGATTTTAAAATAAACGGTGATCTGAAAATGAGTTTTATAAATTATAGGCTTATTAATAATATATTTAGAAGTTATTTGATAAATTTTAACACTAACTATATTTTACGTAGGGTTGAGAGTGAATAATTAATGTAATTTTTTTAATATTTAATGATCGAATTTTATACCATAATGACCAAAATAAATAAATATAGTTAATTTAAAAATTCGGGATTTTTCCAAAGACTTTTATCCGCCACTGATTTAACAACGGAGCACGATATTTCGGTCCGTGAAAAACTGTCGGCATATATATTAACAAATTATGAATTCTGTCTACTCTTATAACACGTTTTTAGTTTTAATTATATTATAAAGATTATTATATTCGATTACTATTATTGATTGATTAATTATCAATCAATCTATTACATATAAAGTACTGCTCTCAATTGGTCCGTGAAATTGAAATATCAAATGTGACGGCTATACTATGTTTGATTTATTGATTGAGGATGTGCTATATTATTATATTTATATAAGTTTTATAAACATGTTATATTTGAGTAATTCAGCATCGACCATTTACTCGATTACTTTTCTGTTTCAACCTTCATCAAACAAACCACCATCCTAACATCACCTCTCTCTCTCTATACGTTCCTCTATCTTTCCACAATTCATGACAGCACCATCTGAATTTGTCTACCATTGTGAGCTTGATCATCATGAACAACCATCACCAAAGCCACCACTTCACGTTTCTCGTTCCTGTTGCAACCACCACAACCGTCACCCATCATAACCACCCTCATCTACGGCCTACTGGTGCAGTGTGCTTCCGTTTATAGTCAATTAACGCCACACGAACATCCTTGTGGTCAATCACCATATATCGACATGACATATACACGGTATATTATATAATGTTCTCATGATTCTTTAACAAGTGAAGGAAAAGAAATGGGTTTTACCTTTCGCATAAATAAACGAACTCTACAGCTATTTATTTTTTTTATCACATAACCTTACCACGACTACCACAAACCACCACTGAAAACCACCATCACCAAACCCATTTAACTTCATGCTGCTACAACTATTTTTGTTTCTATTTTTCACTGTACACTGCTCGACAAAACAGCCCTACAACCATCCCTTACAGCTACTGCTGTTTCACTATTTCTGTTTTAATTGAAACCATCTTCAACCTTATAACCGCCATTTTTCGATATGGTTGCAAATTACTATAGTTTCTTGTTTGGTTTCAAACCCACGATCACCATAACCACCATTTGATCACCGTTATTCTTCTACAACCATCATGACAACCACTTGATGAATAATAAATTGATAAAGGAATTAGCATGCGTGTACCAAATCTGTTCGAAGATATCCCATTTGTTTTATTTTCTTTTCGCCACCAAATCAGGCATTCAGATTACAAAGTATTGTTAGAATAACTAAGTGGAAACAAAGGTGATATCATGGTGACCCACATATGTCGACACTTTCCTTACAAACCAACAAAACTGCTAACTAGTCGATACCTACTCCACTCAATCGATACCCTACAGCCCCACCCTTACATCTGATCGATACTTATGATTATTAATTATAATTATGGTGACGGTAATAATTGAATTATGAGAATAATTACGGTGACATAATAAAAGGGTAAACGTTGATGATGACGAGATGAAACGTATATGATGATGATAGATATGAACGATGACCATGAATGACAAAGATTGATGATTGATGAAGAGCCGTAGTCGAGACCTGCTAAATTTTTTTTCTTTCTTTTTCTGTTCCGATACTGGATTGAATCGAGTTCTACAAATCAATACTTGGGCTTGATTTAACTATTAAGTGGACTAGTATTAAAATCTCTGGTGGGCTGTTGAGGTGGGCTACGGCCCAATTATTAAACTGAACGAAATACTGATTATCGGTTAACATATATGTGATACAACTTGGGTTTTAAGAAAAGGAAATAGAAAATGGTTAAATAAATATTAGATTTGTAATGTATTAGAAAGACAGTAATGATGGAGTTGTTTGTGGTGTTATTGGTATAGCGGGAGGTCGCGGGTTCAAATCTAGACTTGGGCATTTTTTTAAAGGATATTTCTTTGAGGTTAGTGAATCCGAGGCCAACCTTACATTGTTCAGTATCGTCGTATGCATATTTTTACTACAAAATATCATATAGTGAGTTCATTTGATTCCTTTTTACTCTTTACATTTTTGGAACTGAGAATACATGCGCTGCTTTTATAACTGCTCTATTAAATACTTTTGAAATATATTTTGAACTGCGAATACATGAAATGCTTTTATAATTGTTTTACGAAATAGACACAAGTAATCGAAACTACATTCTATGGTTGAATTATCGAAATCGAATATGCCCTTTTTATCATGTCCGAAGTTTTCCCGGAATGATGGCGATTTATCATGTTCGAAGTTTTCCCGAAATGATGTTGAATTTATCATGTCTGAAGTTTTCCCTGAATGATGGCGAATTTATCATGTCCGAAGTTTTCCCGGAATGATGTTGAATTTATCATGTCCGAAGTTTCCTCGGAATGATGTTGAATTTATCATGTCCGAAGTTTTCCCGGAATGATGGCAAATTTATCATGTCCGAAGTTGTCCCGAAATGATGAGGATATTCTGTATGTAAATTGTTAAGGTCGATTACCAGGTGTTTAATCCATATGAATGATTTTTATGCATGATGTTTATGGGTAATGGGAATATTAAATCTTGTGGTCTATTAAAATGATGAATTTTATTGTTTATGATAAACCTATAAACTCACTAACCTTTTGGTTGACACTTGAAAGCATGTTTATTCTCAGGTAGTAAAGAAATCTTCCGCTGTGCATTTGCTCATTTTAGAGATATTACTTGGAGTCATTCCTGACATATTTCAAAAGACGTTGCATTCGAGTCGTCGAGTTCATCAAGATTATTATCAAGTCATTTATAGTTGGATATATTATGAAATGGTATGCATGCCGTCAACTTTCGATGTGATGAAAGTTTGTCTTTTAAAAACGAATGCAATGTTTGTAAAATGTATCATATAGAGGTCAAATACCTCGCGATGTAATCAACTATTATGAATCGTTTATAATCGATATGAACGGTTCCTTTCAGTGGTGGCATGGCTTTTCTTGCCCATGTTGTTGATACTCTTGATGAGCCACCACCCATTCGTGAAATTCCGGTGGTTAATGAATTTGAAGACGTTTTTTCGGATGAGTTATCGGGTGTTCCGGCGGAAAGACAAGTTGAATTTCTCATTGAGTTGGTTCCGGGGGCTACCTCCATTGTTAGAAATCCTTATCGTTTAGCGCCGACGGAAATGCAAGAGTTGTTAAATCAAACTCAAGAGTTACTTGAGAAGGGTTTTATTCGACCGAGTGCTTCGCCATGGGGTGCTCCAGTTTTATTCGTGAAGAAGAAGGATGGTAGTATGCGGATGTGCATTGATTATCGGGAGTTGAACAAAGTGATGATCAAGAATCGTTATCCATTGCCTAGGATTGACGATTTGTTTGACCAACTCCAAGGTGCAACGTATTTCTCTAAAATCGACCTACGGTCCGGCTATCACCAAATGCGGGTCGGTGAGGAAGATATTGAGAAAACGGCTTTTCGAACGCGTTATGGGCATTTTGAGTTTGTGGTAATGCCTTTTGGTCTTACGAATGCACCGGCAGCATTCATGGATCTTATGAACCGAGTGTGCCAACCTATGTTGGACAAGTCGGTAATTGTGTTCATTGACGACATACTTATTTATTCGAAGAGTATGAAGGAACACGAACATCATTTGCGTGGTGTGTTAAAGACGTTGCGGAAGGAGAAGTTGTATGCAAAATTCTCCAAATGTGAATTTTGGCTAAGGGAAGTTCAATTCCTTGGTATTCAAGTAGATACGAGGAAGATAGAGACGGTGAAGAGTTGGGGACGACCGACTACGCCTACGAAAATCCGAAGTTTTCTCGGATTGGCCGGTTATTATCGTCGGTTTATCCAAGACTTTTCTAAGATGGCTTCCACATTAATGAAGTTGACAAGAAAGTACACGAGATTTAATTAGGAGAACGAGCAAGAAATTTCTTTTCAATTGTTAAAAGAAAAGTTGTGTCGAGCTCCGGTGTTAGTATTGCCGAAAGGGGTAGAAGACAAGACGGTTTATTATGATGCTTCTTTAAATGGGCTCGGATGTGATCTAATGCAAAGAGGTAAAGTTATCGCCTATGCCTCTCGACAATTAAAGGAACACGAAATGAGATATCTGACTCATGATCTTGAGTTGGCAGCGGTTGTACATGCGTTGAAAATTTGGTGCCATTACTTGTATGGTGTCAAGTGTCCGATTTATTCAGATCACAAGAGTTTGAAACACCTTTTCAATCAACAAGATTTGAATTATCGTCAACGTAGATGGATGAATGTGGTGAAAGACTATGATTGTGAAATACTTTATTATCCGGGTAAGGCGAATGTGGTCGTGGATGCGTTAAGTCGAAAGAGTCAACATCCGGTGATACGAGTAGGATTGGTACACATGATTATTACTAACGATTTTCTTGTAAAGCTTGGCGAGACTCAAATCGAAGCTTTTGTTAACAATAAGCATGAGGAACAAATCGTGGGACAAACGAAGTTTATTACCTTAGGTCCGCAAGGTTTGTTATCTTTTCAAGGAAGAGTGTGGGTGCCTAAAATGGGTGATCATCGACGAGTGCTACTTGATGAAGCACATAAGTCAAAGTATTCTATTCATTCGGGCGCGACGAAAATGTATCTTGATTTGAGGAAAGCGTATTGGTGGCTGGGCATGAAACGTGATGTTGTTAAGTATGTTGAACAATGCGTCACGTGTTTGCAAGTGAAAGCCGAACACCAAAAGCCGTTTGGTAAGTTACAACCGTTAGAAATTCCGAAATGGAAATGGGAACACATTACCATGGATTTCATCACAAAGTTACCAAAGACGGCGAGAACCCAATTTGACTCGATTTGGGTAATAGTTGATCGATTGACGAATAGTGCCTTGTTTCTTCCCATTCGGGAAGCGATATCGTCGGAAACTTTGTCTAAGTTGTTTATTAAGGAGGTGATATCTAGACACGGGGTTCCTATATCTATTATTTCGGATCGAGATACTCGTTTCACATCTCGGTTTTGGGAAAAGTTTCATGAAGATATGGGCACACAATTGAAATTGAGCACGGCGTATCATCCTCAAACGAACGGTCAAACCGAATGTACGAATCAAACTTTGGAGGATATGTTACGGGCGTGTATTATTGATTTCGGTGGTAGTTGGGATGAGCACTTTCCTTTGGTGGAATTCTCGTACAATAATAGTTATCATACTAGTATCGGGATGCCACCTTATGAGATGCTTTATGGGCGAAGATGTCGAACTCCAATTTGTTGGGGCGAAGTGGGTCAAAGAGAAATCGGGAGTACCGATTTGGTTTTAGAGATGAATAGCAAGATTGATATGATTCGGACTCATTTGAAAAAGGCCCAAGATAGACAAAAATCTTATGCCGATAAGCAAAGACGACAAATTGAGTTCCAAGAAGGTGACATGATGATGCTTAAAGTTTCGCCATGAAAAGGTGTTATTTGGTTTCGAAAACGGGGAAAGTTAGCTCCTCGGTTTATTTGTCCTTTTAAAATTTTAGCTCGTGTTGGTGAAGTTGCGTATCGTTTAGAATTACCCGAAGAGCTTGCGGGGATCCATAATACGTTTCATGTTTCCCATCTCCGTAAGTGTCTTGCGGATGATTCATCTTGGGTGCCATTAGACGAGATCGAGCTAAACAATAAGTTAGAGTATATTGAGGAGCCGATTGCTATACTCGATGAGAAGGTCAAAGGGTTGAGAAATAAAGAGGTGAGAACTTTTAAAGTTCAATGGCATCGGAGTAAAGGTTTCGAGTTTACTTGGGAGCCCGAAGAGTTCGTGTTAGTTTATCTTCCCTCTTTTCATGCGGCTTGGATCGCAAGGATGAGTTCCGATTCAAGTGGGGGAGAGTTGTAAGACCCTAATCATCATTGTACAGCAGTGTAAATATGGTACATAGAGTGTGGGTATTGTTGTATAATTAAACAGAAGTCAGAAACTGTCCAGCACCTTGGGCGCGCCGCACACACCAAAGGGAGCGCGCCGCACACCCTTTACTGCAGCCGGATTCTGTTTCATTTATTGAGATATTTTGAAGGGCTCTTTGGTAATTTCACTTGTGAACGAGTTTAAGGACAGTAGATCAGATATTGGGGTAGCATTCACTCCAATTCCATCAACCTTATCATTTCCACTTCAATTTTAGAGAGAGAGTGAGATTCTTGTGTGAGAAAGCTCAAGCAAAGGAAGGAGGAGCTAGTTTTGGGTCTTAGCTCGAGTTTTAAAGTTGTTCATCTAATCACAAGCTACGTTGCGATTGTGGTGGTATGCTCTAATCTTGATTTCCCTATTTTAATTTGTTTAAGGGTTAGGGTTTGAGTTAGTGATGAACATAAAACCCATATTTGGTGATTTTGGGTATTCTTGGATAAGATTAAGTCATGAAGACTCAATAGTAACTAACCTAGGGTTTCAAAGTGTTAATTGAGATTTATGAGCCTAAAATGGGTTAGTTAATTACTAGTACACCTAGATGTTTAGTAAATGGGTGTATGTGGGTTTGTGAATGATCCGAAATGGGTGTGTTGACCTTAAAGTGGTCAAATGGGTAATAATTGACCTAATTGGGTGAAATGGGAATGAATTACCCTAAGTTTGTGTTAGTTAGAGTTAGTAGACTTTAAATCACTAGCTTTCGTGATTTAAGATGAGTCTTGGCCATTTATGGGCGGTTTTGGCGTAACTGAGTTATTTAATGCAATTGGGTCATTAAATGCTCAAGTGTAAGTAATGTGGTTAGTTCCACAAATTATGTATTGAATGTGTACTTAATGTATTAGGTACTTTTCTTTGAAGCTTTCGGAAGTGCATAAGCATCATCTTGGTGTTAAGGTGAGCGGAATAAGTACATGTATGTATGTAATGTATTTATTTGTAGGGACGGATATGTGTTGTCCTAGTTAGTGATATATGTTGTTGTACACTAACGGTTTCTAAGAACGGATATATGATGTCCGAGTTAGTGATATATGTTGTTGTACACTAACGACTTTTACGAACGGATATGTGTTGTCCTAGTTAGTGATATATGTCGTTGTACACTAACGGTTTTATGAACGGATATGTGTTGTCGTTCCACCAAGGGTTAGTGATATATGTTGTTGTACGCTAACGGTTGTTATGAACACCGATGGAAAATTCGAGTACCATTCCTTTGTATGAGTGGTTAACCATGGTTGTGTGAATTTTTGTACTAGCATATTTAATTGTGAACTATATGCTTTTGGAATCGCTAGCTTATTATGATTGCGGATATTGGTATATGCATAATGTTTGCATAGTTGTCGAAATGCTAGCTTGTATGTGGTATTGTGTAAGTGTTTGCAAGTAAGTAGGTTATAAATGTGTATGTATAATTATTGTATTCACTAAGCGTTTTGCTTACCCTCTCGTTGTTTACCTTTTTATAGGCTCGAGCATTGACAAGGGTAAGGGCGTACGATTGGATTAGAGATCCCGCTTGTTTTGATAGGGGACGCTTTTGGATGTGTTAGCTTTTGAAGTTTGACCGACAGTTGGGTAGTTTAACCCCCAAACATCATGCTCTAGTGTCGTTTGGAATTTAAACTAATTCGGTTGAAACTTATACTTTTGTACGAAACTCGTATTACGGCATATGTGGGCCCGATTTCGTAAAAATTATTTTATTATTAAATCGTGTGAGTCTTAACTATTATATTATATTGTGAAAAGCGTTTCGTCTAAATATGTCGGGAAGTGGGAGATCTTTATTTGAAAATTGACAAAACTGGACAGAACTGAATTGGGCCTGTGCGCGCCGCACACCCTGAGGTGGTGCGCGTGGCGCACCCTTCTGACTTAAAAAAAAAATTATTCCGTATGTTTGATTGTATAATGGGTTGGGTTGTTACAACAACGCTACTTGCATCTTGAATACTCTTCGTTCTCTATGTTTCTCAATTTGGTATTATGCTTAAAAATTTATGTTGCTTTCCAAGAGAAGGATGTGAGTGAATGATTTAGATGGTGTATATATTTTTATTTGTTGCAAAATGATTAAGCTAAGAAATGTGTTTAGAAAATTGGACGTAAAAGTGGTTATGGAAATGTTGTTGTGAAATGAAAGTGAGGTTAGATATAATAGTAAGTATGCCGATAAGTTGGGAGGTGCCAGACCACGTCTTTTGCCACGGTTTTTGACTCCTTCAGATTACTTCCAAAATTTAATTTCAAATGAAGTCACATGTAGATAAGATTTCTCCTAGTCTTAGTATAAATCAATTCTTATTACTTTATTACTTATAATTCTTATATTAATAAATACACCGGGTGATAAAAAATATGTGATTAAGTCTTATCTAGTATTCAAAGATAGACACTTCCACTACGTTGTATTATTTTAACACTTATTAAGTTCTTATATAATATATACTTAACTTAATACTTAATAAATTAACTTAAGTCATTATAACATATCCTTCTAAAAATGATTTCGTCCCCGAAATCGAAAAATGGAAACTAATTTCAACGAAATTAGGATTCTAACCTTTTGACTTGTACCTCCGATTTAGTCACCGTTTTTTTAAATCGTGTATTTTTTTCGAGATCTATCCGTTGGCAAACTGCGTAGGCAGTTTGTCCCGAATATTTTTCGAAACGAGGCCTCGAAAGCCTTTAATTTTGCATTTTTTTAATCTTAGACGCTCTTTTGACCGTTTAGAATTTATATCATATTATTCCTTTTTGTATGCATGCCTTAGCATGGTACATATTTTTTAAGGCTTATTATTTCAATCACAATATAATTATGTATGACCCATATAATTTTGAATCTAATGTCACTTCATTAAACACGCTTTTTATATCAATAATATGCGCCGCCAAATGGAGTACCATTTGGCGGCGCATAACCTTTGGTTTTAGATTCTACTAAAATTCTCCAGATCACCCTTAAACAACCTTAACAGCAAGACTCTCGGAAAGTGTATTGCCATTCGAGGTCGTCAGGATGCCGAAAAAAGACATTTCACTCATTTTTAATGTTCTTTTTTGAACGTTTCAATATATTTCGTATTATTACTCTTGTGTATGCATGACTTAGCATGGTATACATAGTTTTAGCATGGTATACATAGTTTTAAGTACTATTATTTCACTCACAATGTAATTATGTATAACACATATAATTTTGAATCTAATGTCATTTCACAAAAGATACTTTCTAAATCATTAATATGGGCCGCCAGATGGAGTAACATTTGGCGGGCATAACCTTCGGTTTCAGATTGTGCTGAAATTCTCAAGATCACCCTAAAACGGTCCAATGAGCAAGACTCTCTGGGCGTGCTTCCCATTTGAGGTCGTCTAAATTTTGAAAACGACATATTTCCTCGCAAATTCGCACCACGCACCAAACACCATTGACGGTTCGTAGTGCTTGGTGTTTTGTGTCTTTGGCTAAAATGTTAGATATATCGTATCATTTGACTCGTATCTCCGATTTAGTCACCGTTTTTTTAAATCATGTATTTTTTCGAGATCTATCAGTTGGCAAACAGCCGTAGGCAGTTTGTCCCAAATAATTTTCAAAACGAGGCCTCAAAAGCCTTCAATTTTGCATTTTTTTTTATTTTAGATGCTCTTTTGACTGTTTTGAATTTCTATCATATTTTTCCTTTTTGTATGCATGAGTTAGCATGGTACATATTGTTTTAAGACTTAGTATTTCACTCACAATATAATTATGTATGACGCATATAATTTTGATTTTAATGTCACTTCATTAAACACACTTTTTTTATCAATAATATGCGCAGCCAAGTGGAGTACCATTTGGCGGCGCATAACCTTTGGTTTCAAATTCTACTGAAATTCTCCAAATCACCCTTAAACGACCCTAACATCAAGACTCTCAAAAAGTGTATTGCCATTCGAGGTCGTCAGGATGCCGAAAAAAGACATTTTACTCATTTTTAATGTTTTTTTAATGTTTCAATATATTTCATAGTATTACTTTTGTGTATGCATGACTTAGCATGGTATACATAGTTTCTACTCCTATTATTTCACTCACATTGTAACTATGTATAACACATATAATTTCGAATCTAATGTCACTTCATTAAACATGCTTTTTAAATCATCAATATGCGTCGCCAGATAAAGTCACATTTGGCGGCGCATAACCTCCGGTTTCAGATTGTGCTGAAATTCTCAAGATCACCCTCAAACGGCCTAACTAGTAAGACTCTCTAGACGTACTTGCCATTCGAGTTCGTCTAGATTCCCAAAAATGCATCTTTCCTCATAAATCCGCACCACGCACCAAACACCACTGACGGTTCGTGATGCTTGGTGTTTTGTGTCTTTGGCCAAAATGTTAGATCTATCGTATCTTTTGACTCGTACCTCCGATTTAGTCACCGTTTTTTAAATCGTGTATTTTTTCTAGATCTATCCGTTGGCAAACCGCCGTAGGCGGTTTTTCCTAAATATTTTTCGAAACGAGGCCTCGAAAACCTTCAATTTTGCCTTTTTATTATTTTGACGCTCCTTTGACCATTTTGAATTTGTATCATATTATTCCTTTTTGTATGCATGACTTAGCATGATACATATTATTTTAAGGCCTATTATTTCAGTCATAATGTAATTATGTATAACGCATATTATTTTTAATCTAATGTCACTTCATTAAACACGCTTTTTATATATCAATAATATGCGCCGCCAAATGGAGTAACATTTGGCGGCGCATAACCTTTAGTTTAAGATTCTACTGAAATTCTCCAGATCACCCTTAAATTACCCTAACATCAAGACTTTCGAAAAGTTTATTGTTATTCGAGGTCGTCAGGATGCCGAAAAAAGACATTTTACTCATTTTTAATGTACTTTTTTGAACGTTTTCAATATATTTCGTATTATTACTTTTGTATATGCATGACTTAGCATGGTATACATAGTTTTAAAGCATATTATTTCACTCACAATGTAATTATATATAATGCATGTAATTTTAAATCTAATGTCATTTCATTAAACACGCTGTTTAAATCATTAATATGGCCGCCAGATGGAATAACATTTGGCGACACATAACATTCAGTTTCAGATTGTGCTGAAATTCTCAAGATCACCCTAAAACTGCCCAACAAGCAAGACTCTCTAGACGTGCTTGCTATTCGAGGTCTTCTAGATTCTGAAAAAGACATACTTCCTCGGAAGTTCGCACCACTCACCAAACACCATTGACGGTTCGTTGTGCTTGGTGTTTTGTGTCTTTGGTCAAAATGTTAGATCTATCGTATCTTTTGACTCGTACCTTCGATTTAGTCAACGTTTTTATTTTAAATTGTGTATTTTTTTCTAGATCTATCCGTTGGTAAACCACCGTAGGCGGTTAGTCCCAAATATTTTTCAAAACGAGGCCTCGAAAACTTTTAACTTTTCCTTTTTTTATTTTGACGCTCTTTTGACTGTTTTGAATTTGTATCATGTTATTCCTTTTTGTATGCATGATATCGCTCAATTTATATATGTTTATCTCGCGATATCTACCTCGCTTTGCTCGATTTTTGACTATCTCGAGGCCTATTTACTGTGTTATTGAGCTATTTGGTAAATATTGGGCTAAGGAGTTGATTTTGTGTAAAATTGACCAAATCTTGGGCAAAATTGGCTAAGAAAATGACAAGTGCAGGGAACAGCTCTAAAAGCTCCGCTCTTGTATAGGAGCGCCGCTCCTAAAGGACCAAAAGCGCCGTTCTTGGACTAAAAGCGCCGCTATTATGCACGATTTGTCTCCATTTCTCATCAGTGAGCAGAAGGGCCATTCTTTAATCTAAAAGCGTCATTCCTGATCAGGGCCAAAAGCGTCGCTCCTCGCCAAAAGCGCCGCTCCTGAAGTAAGCCAAAAGCGACGCTCCTGAAGTAAATGCGGCGCTCCTGACGCTGTTTCAGCCCAGATTTTCAGCACTATAAAAGGAATGAAATTAGGTCATTTTTCATATGCATCTTTGAGAGCAGCTGCCTAGGGTCCGAATTTCACACACAAAACCCTAATTTCATCATCCATTGGAGATTGAGGGAGGATTCAAGGGAGATTGTTCAAGATTCATTATCACTTAGCTTAGATCTTCATCTTCTTTGCAATTTGGGTTGTAATCTTTACTTTGCTTTAATTACCTTGCAATATTTAGTTGTAATCATTACTTTATTCTTCATACTTGCTTTGATTACTTGTAATAGCTTGAATATGATGATTTACATTTCTATGCTTATTATTAGTTTGGTTTTAGCCATGATTGGCTAAATCTCTTGTGTTTGATTATCTATGAATCTCTAATGCTAGAGTTTGCCCCAAAGCAATTGAATATTATTGTTTGAATGAATTACATGATCATGTGTTGTTGAGTTGGCTAAAGAACCATTGCTATGAGTTTGTTTTAGGCTTGACTTTGATTACATATGTTAAGTAGCTCTCTTAGTAATTTGATAAGTGAATCAATGTGTGCTTCAACACCTTAGGTGATCTAGACAACTAGCTAGGGAATTACAAGTGATTGTGTTCTTGATCTAAGTTGGTTTTCAATTGGCCTTTAGTCAACATAGTAGTGCCGATTATCTTAAGTGATTTCGACAGTTGGGAGTTTTAAGTGATTTTAACTCAAGCTCAATCTTAATGACCAGATCATGCTTAACTCGATCGTAGGATACAAAGCTTATGTGAATTTGTGGAGTATCATTTGATTTGAGGTTTAGAAGTGATTCTAATATTTAATAGTTCAACAACTTATGAGATAACAAAATAGACAAACCGGGGCAAGCCAAGCATAGAGAGGATTGGATAAGTGAACACGTCTTAGTTAATTGATTTAAGTCTTTAATACTTTGCTACTTGTTTCTCGCATCTTATTAGTTTGTTAATTTAGGTTTGTTTAATTGCACAAGTTTTAATTGTTAATTAATATCAATCAAAACCCCCCAATCAAACAAACCCTAGGACAATTATTAGTTTCAAATAACCAACTTACACCGCTTTCCTTGGGACGAACATGATAAGAATACTTACATTAAAGTGATATAATAACCGGGTTATAAGTGCTCGTTAGTTGTGTGTGCTTGATTGTATTGTTTAAGTCAAACGTAAATTTAGAGGGTAAAAAGATGTATTGTAACGCATGCATCATCACTTTCTTGGCGCCGCTGCCGGGGAATGCGGTTAGCCTAGTGGGTTATTTGGTTTAAACTTTTTATTGTTCGATCCTTTCGTAAGGGCTTGCCCTTGCGGAAGTTACTTTTCGCATTTTATATATTATTTTTATTTGGAAAAACCGTTGTGTTTGTGTTGTGATTGAAGGATAGGTGCCTTTGGTGTATGAAAACAAGGTCTCACAAGGATCAAGAGTTTACACATCTATTCTTCGATCCAGAACGATACGTGCACGAGGTTTATTATCGTAGAGAAGCAAGGGTATTAAGGAAAAATTTTGAAGCTTTGCCATTTTGTTTACAAGAGATGGATCCAAACGGTAATCCAATTGTTAATGAAGAGGGTGATCCTAATGGTCCTCCGGTTCATCAAGAAGCATTGAATGATCCAAACGACACTCCAATGTGGAATGCTAGATTTGTTGCACCAACATTGATAGCACCGGCTATTACCAAACCACCAATTGAAGCGTACAATTGGAAGATAGAGGGTAACTTTTTCACGTTGATCAAGGATACTTATTTTCATAGGTTGATAGATGAAAATCTGTTCGAGCATATTCAACACTTCAAGGAGACGCAAAAGCTTGGATGCGAAATTTACCATCCGATTCCATACGAACTTTTCAAGAGCTAACAAATGAGTTTATCAATCATTTTTTTCCACCGTCCAAGGTAGAGCGATTAAGAATGGAGATTAATGGGTTCACCCAATGGGGTGATGAGAGTTTAGATTCAAGAATTTACTAAGAGCTTGCCCACCGCATGGTTTGACAAAGAAGGAGTACCTTAACACATTTTATCGCGGTTGTAACATGCCAACAAAGCGACATCTTGATTCTTCATCCGGTGGGGTATTTATGTACAAATCACCAAATGCGGCCGAAGTTATGTTAGAAGATATCTCGGTCAACACATATGAATGGGCACCTTCACCACAAGATTTAGTAAGGACAAATGTAGCACAAGTCGAGAGTGAAAATGGGCAAGTGACGCTTGCAAGCTTGAACAATCAATTTCAAACATTCGGGAAGGAGTTAAAAAAGATTCAACAAAACGGTAGTTGCAATGCAAGTTGGTTGTCAAAGATGCGAGGGTCCACATCTCACAAAGAATTGTCCTCAAATTACTCAATGCAATCATGTTGATCTAGATAACATTCCCATGAATTCGGATGCTCGTGTGAACTACGTGAGTAATCAAAACTACCAACGGGGAGGATCATCTAACCAAAGCTACTACAATCCTAACCAAAAACAAGTGTTATTCAACAACCAAACCAATACACTACCCAGATTCACAAACCAAAACTGAAACCAAAGTTATAACAACAACTACAACCAAAACCGAAACAACAATTCGCAATACCAAAACCAACAACCTTACAACAACCAACCTTATAACAACCAAAGCAATTCAAATTATCAAAACAACCAAGGTTATAGTCAAACACAAAATAACCAAGGTTACAATCAACAACCTCAACAAAACATTCAAAAATCCCAACCTTCGAAAAGCTTAGAGGAAATAATGCAAAACTACATCAAGAAGGTAGAAACAACCAAAGCTTTCCTAATGAAAGAGAATGGGCTCTTGAAGCAACAACTCCGAAACAAACAAGCCTCATTCCAAAATCTTGAGAGCACCGTTGGACGAATTTCAAATCAAGTTGCCGAAAGACCACAAGGAACTTTACCTTCAAACACCCAAGTTAACCCGAATAATTACAACAATAACCGAAACAACCAACACAACCAACAAAATCACCAAACTAACATGAGAGTTATTCCTATCCAGAGTAACATTACCAATCTGAACCAAAGTCAAGCGAGTTCATCGAATCATACCAATACTTATGCTCAAGTGAACTCGATTGATTCAATCATAGAAGATAAACCCGAATACCCTCAAGTCTTCAAGATCGACGTCGAAGGGGATGAGTTTGATTTTGATGAAATACTAGAAATTGATACAACGATTATGGGGTATTCAAGTTTTTGGAAGATTCGGATGATGCAGCATTCATTCCCTATCAAGTTAGAAGTGTAATGTCTATGGAGGCTACCGAGTTGACATGTGAGGAGTTAAGAGATGAATTTGGGCAAATTAAATTGGAAAAGGTTGAGAAAGGGCAAAAGATCGAAACTTTATTGAAAGAAAAGGAGCAAAAGAACGAGGTCGAGGTTCTTGCTACACCAACCAAGGAGAAAAATGAGACAACGGTCTCTAATCTTCAATCATCACCATCTACACATCTAAATGATGTGGATTGTAAGTCAACTTTAAACGACAATGAAAATATCTATGTTAAACTCCCTTTGGCGGAGGTGCTTGAGAATATGACCAACTATGGGAAATTTTTTAAAGACACACATGGCCAAAAAGGGAGATGTTGAGCAAGCATCCACCACTTTCTTGAAAAAGGAGTGTGATGGTATTTTAAAGAAATGTAACCTACCATCAAAAATGGGTGATCCCGGACCTTTCCTTATTCCATGCAATGTGAACGGGTCGGAGATGCTTACATCTTTAGTCGACTCGGAGGCAAGTATTAATTTCATGCCCTACTCCGTTTACAAAAGGTTAGGCCTAGGTGATCTTTCACCCACCACAATGGGAGTTAAACTAATTGATCAATCAATTAACTCTAGTGTGTGGATTGCTGAGGATTTAATTGTTAAGGTAGGGGACATGGAATTCTCCATTGACTTTGTTATTGTTAATATAAGGGAATACCCGGTTGTACCACTTGTTTTGGGAAGACCATTCTTAGCAACTGCGGGTTCTTTCTTTGACTTTAGAATCGGGAAATTGACCCTTCGGGATAAAGGGAAATGCATGACCGTAAGAACAAAATGTGTTAAGACACCATCAATACCATTGACTACACCACAAGTTGTTGCTAGTGTGCAATGCATCACAAGCACAAGACAAGTTGGTTCACCAACAAAAGGTAGTGGGGTTTGACCATGTGACAACCCGAAAATTTCTAACCAAATTTAAACTTTATCTTTATATTATTCCGACACGATAAGCAAAGTTTGTTAAGTTAAATCTCAAGAATTTTAAATTGTGTTCATACATTCATTATAACCTCGACCAAATTCCGACGATTCACGAACCGTTATATATAAATAAATATGTATATATATGTATATATATATTATAACTTGAGAATATTAATAAAGTATTAAACATATAATACTTTACATGAACGTATTTGTTTCAATATGTTTATCGATGGAATTAGAAGATAATATCAAATGATTGATTTATCAGATACATTATGATATGATTACGGGTCTATGTTATGAGGTCCACTGTGATTTAAGAAATCTATTCTTTTTGACAACATTCGGAAAATGGTAAAGTGATTTATAAGTAATAACGTGAAGTGTAAATAACTTAGATGTTGGATATCGACAAGTTATGTAACTCGAAATTTTTCATTAAGATGATTTCATACGTTTATTTAACTTTTGAACTTTATCCCATGCTTCACCAACAAACTGTAAATTAAAAACTTGAAACCTATTATGAATATATATAATTCTACTTTTCTAAAACATTTTATGATATAACGATTTCCATTATTTTAACCTTTAAACAAAATGATTCTTAAAAATATATTTGGTTTTGGAAAACAAAATTATTATATTTATTTGATTTAGTTTCAAACGTACAAAAACGTTTTCAGTTTAAAAAGAACTTTATTATTAAAACGTATATAACTTTTATAAATATCTAGAACTACTTTTGACAACTCATTACTTAACCAGTATGATAAAGATAACGATATTTATATTTTATTTTATTAAATATATATAACGATTTAAATTAATATTATATATATTTATACGTGTATTATACGTACATAGTTTTATACTTTTACTATACTTAAACTTTACCTTTACTTTATTTTTACTTTACTTTAACTTTAATAATTCACTTTAATAATTCATACTTTAATAATTCACTTTAATAATTCATACTTTAATAATTCACTTTAATAATTCATACTTTAATAATTCACTTTAATAATTCAAAAATCTATTATAAATAGAATTCAATAGGTTTCATTATTTCATAAGAAACTTGAAAATATTTTTCTCTAAACTCTCTCAATCGATTTACATATATATATTTACTCCGTATTATTTCAAGATATTATTAGTATACATAAAATATTACGTCAGAGTGCTGTCCGAGTGATTTCGAAATTGTTTTTCGAGTGGGATTGGATTAAGGAAATTATGGGTTATAGATATGGAGGTGATTGGGTATGGTTTATGGGTATGCTCGTGAGATCAATATAGTGTTTATCATCTCCGTTGCGTCTACGTACCTTTCCTGCAATATTGAATCTCAATATTGATACGTGAGTACTCATAATTTAACTTTTACATACTAATAGTGTATCCCTGACTAGTGCTCGAGTATATAGGATTATGCATATTTGTACATTTGATATTGCCTTTAGTTAGGTTATGTTGAATCCTGAATTAGTTATATATGCAACTAAGATAAGGTATAAGATATGCATGTCGTTGGAAAGCTAGCGAAAAATTAAGAACTTTTCATTTAGATATCGAATGATTTCGATGAACGGATTTGAAGTTATAGTCCATCGAATTTTTGTATTATTATTAAAAAAGATTATTATTATCGTCGTTCTAGTTTTATCTTATTATTATTATTATCTTTATCAATAAAAGGATTTATCATTAAAAATTGTTATTATTTTTATTTTTACTATCGTTATTATCATTAAAGTTATAATTAGTATTATTATTATTATCCAATTATTATTATTATTATTATTATTATTATTGGTATTATTATTATTATTATCATTATTAATATATATATCATTATTTAAAAATGGTTATTGTTATTGTTATTATTATTATTACTATATTATCATTAAGATAATTATTAGTATTATCGTTAATAATGTTATAGTAACTATCATTATTAATATTAGTGTAATTAAAATAAATATTTGTAACACCTAATTATTTTGATTACTATTATTATCATTATTACGAATACGATATAAAAGACGATTAAAAGCTATTAAACGAAACGATTAGGAAATAATGGGTAAGAGTATCATGATGAAATTAAAATATTATAAGATATTGATTTAGATAAAATTATCATTCTTATTATTTTTATCATTACTATTATTATTAAAATTATCGTTAGTATTAAAACTATCATTTTAACAAAAATTATCATTTTAATAGAAATGTCATTGTTACTATAAAATATCATTAGTATTATTATTATTTTAAATAGAATTATTATTTTAAAGATAATATTAAAAATTATCGTAAATATTAAAGTTATCATAATTAGAATTATCGTTTTATCATAATGTCATCTTAGTAATTATAAATATTGATATTTTTATAATAATAATTATTAATATAAAATAATACAACTTTTACTTACTATCATTATAGATATTATTTTATCAAATAAATATTTGATACAAACATATTTTACTACGTGTAATAACTTACTTTAATAATACCTATCATATTATCTTTATAATATTAAATGAACCCTATAAATTTTATTACTTAATATATATAAAAGTATATTTTATTATATAAATATAATATAAAATTTTCTTTATTAATAAATAAATTATATTATTTACTCTAATAAATCTTTAAAAATATTTAAAAATATAAAACGACGATATTTAAACTATATATTAATCATGTATAGATTTTTGGAAATTATTTTGAGTCAAATTTACTTTTGTTGACTTTTGCATATTAGTCTCGAGCATTAAGATTGTGGTACACTATGACTTGACCTAATTTGTTAGACAAATATTGACCAACACATAAATATATATAATTAATTTAGGTTCGTGAATCCGAGGCCAACCTTGCACTTGTTCAATGACGTTATATGTATTTTTACTACGAAATACAGTATGGTGAGTTTCATTACTCCCTTTTTAAATGCTTTTGCAATATATATTTTTGGGACTGAGAATACATGCGCTGCTTTTATAACTGTTTTACGAAATAGACACAAGTAATCGAAACTACATTATATGGTTGAATTATCGAAATCGAATATGCCCCTTTTTATTAAGTCTGGTAATCTAAGAATTAGGGAACGGACACCCTAATTGACGCGAACTCTAAAGATAGATCTATTGGGCCTAACAAACCCCATCCAAAGTACTGGATGCTTTAGTACTTCGAAATTTATATCATGTCCAAAGGAGGATCCCGGAATGATAGGGGATATTCTAATATGTATCTAGTTAATGTCGGTTACCAGGTGTTCACCATATGAATGATTATTTTTGTCTCTATGCATGGGACGTATATTTATGAGAACTGGAAATGAAATTCTTGTGGTCTATTAAAATGATGGAAATAAATGATTATGATAAACTAATGAACTCACCAACCTTTTGGTTGACACTTTAAAGCATGTTTATTCTCAGGTTTTAAAGAAATCTTCCGCTGTGCATTTGCTCATTTTAAAGATATTACTTGGAGTCTTTCATAGCATATTTCGAAGAACGTTGCATTTGAGTCATTGAGTTCATCAAAGATTATTATTAAATCAATTTATAGTTGGATAGTGGATATTATGAAATGGTATGCATGTCTGTCAATTTTTGATGTAAAGAAAGATTGTCTTTTAAAAACGAATGCAATGTTTGTAAAATGTATCATATAGAGGTCAAATACCTCGCAATGTAATCAACTATTGTGAATCGTTTATAATGTATATGAACGGGTCCTTTCAGTTGGTATCAGAGCGGTGGTCTTAGCGAACCAGTTCTGCATTAGTGTGTCTAACTGATAAGTCGTTAGGATGCATTAGTGAGTCTGGACTTTGACCGTGTCTGCATGTCAAAAGTTTTGCTTGTCATTTCTAGTCGGAAATCATCTGCTTATCATCCATAGGAAATTACCTGCTTATCATTATTAGTCTAGACACATCTTGCTACATTAATTGCATGAGTAGTGTATAGACAAAATTCATATCTTAGCGTATCTGCTAAATCATATCTTATCGTATCTGTTACTTAAACTTTGCCTGACATATCCCGCAAATTCCTCCGTAATCTATGAAATCTTTTGATCTCTATATATAGATATCCTATGTAAATAGAATACCACCCGATAGCCAAAAAATCATTTTATATCGAAAATCCTTAATCCAATCGTACGAAATGGAATTTGTCATCAGTTCAAGTCACTCGGATTCTGAAATGGAATCTCACTCAAGCTCCGAAAGCAGTGTGACCGAAATGGATCAACCAATCAGTCATCACCTATTCTGGATGAATTGGGGATGGGTTCGTAGCCTCCTCAATCATTGGAAACAAGAAGAAGGCGATCCTTTCCATCCACCACATTGCCCTCTTGGCGAAGAACCTGAAGCACTTACCGGCGAACCTGTTCGAGACACCATTTTCTCTCTCATTTCCAGGGTATCTCGTCACGATTATATACTACATCAAATTCTAGATTTTATTTATCCGCTCGTTCCGACCGACAATCATCCTGGAATAATAGAAGAAGTCAACGAACTTCACGCTCGGGTAGTGGCTTTGGAGAATATGGTGCAGAGATTACAAACACCAGCAGCAGCACCAGCAGCATAACCAGTACCACCATCATCAATGCCAACAGTACCATTACCACCTCCAACCACAACTGCGTTGTAAACCTCAACTTCACAATCTGTCCCACGAGCATCAATGTCATACGCACCATAGATACCATGGAGTACCAACAACAATAACTGACGAAGTATTAATTCATAACTTCATTGGAGAAACATTCCGCGGTGATTATATAATCTCTAAAGTCTTAGAGATTATCTAATCTAGCCCTAACCATAAATCAGTTAAGCGAACCAAAATAATAGAAGGAAGAGTAGAAACCCTGACAAAAATGGTGTGTGATTAACAAGTTAAAATTGTTTTACCAACAGCATCAACAGTACCCTCAACGTCACCAGCATCGTCAGTACAGTCAACATCAGAATCAACAACACCTATAACATCACAAACTCCGTCAGTTCAAGAATCACTGTGGACATCATTACGAATCAATAACGTGTATATTGTATCAACAAGTTATGAAGAATTAACTCATTCCCTCTGAAGAAATTATATATATTTTATATATATATATATATATATATATATATATATATATATATATATATATATATATATATATATATATATATATATATATATTGAAATAAAAAATAAATCTTTCCGTGCTAAGCTATTGTGTGTGAATCTTAACTACTCGGTTAATTCATATTACAAATATGCAATAATGTACGTCCCTCGCCCGCAACTTAACCATCGTTAACTACAATCTCTGTCTCAATTCAACAAGTTCCAATTCCTAATAAATCAAGTATATATTTGATTTTACACTTCATCATTGATGTAACCGAAACTTTTCAGATAACATCATTCGTACTTTGCGAAGTTCACAAGAATTTAACGAAAACCAACATCACATCTCAACAAATAACGAAGTATTGATTCATAATTTCAATATTATTGAAGAAATACTTATGTAACCTCTAAATCCTTCAAGGAATTATTCAATTCTAGTTCCAACCGTAAATTGAATGAGTTTAATTTAGTATTAACTCATTAAAATCTATGTTACATCTGAGGAGAATCTATACATATATATTTTCATAAAGACTGTAATAAAATTCTTATGTACAAAATATTAATTGTGAAAATGTTTTAACGGGTAGGTAATACCCGAGAGATATATATAAATTCACAATTAATATGTTACATTCTTCGAATCAGATTAAGCAAATTATCAATTATACTTCCTACTATCACAATAATATACATTCTTTCATAGAAATCAAAACAACCATACTCATTCAAACCCAATTACATATTCTGATTTTAAAATCTCTGAATTCAATTCGAGATATAACCGGTACCATCACTTTTAGATTCCTACATCTTTCAAAGCTATACTTTGACTTCAAAAGTGTGTTAGAACATCAAATGTATACAAACGATTACAATCTGTGTTCAAACCCTTCGAAAATCTCTGAAGATACTTCAAATAATGAGCAATCGAGATGATGATCCAACCACATATTACCCACAGTTATGTACTTAAAAAGCTCTCGAAACCAAAGTCATAATTCAACACATATCTGTGTAAGATCTTTTGGCATTTATTAGCCAAAATAACCTTGCAATTCCTTTGCAAAGTAGCAAATTATATCACAGCTCCAGCAAGACAACTTCAATTTTTTCATTCAGAGTAGCCTTATCATAATTTTGATATATGTGATTACCCTTTTGTTACCGGAGAACCTTTCATATTCCACCACATTAGCAATAAACTTACCAACAACTTCACTGATCTTGGGCATTTCGAAGAATCTTTATATTTATCGAAACCTCATCATATACTCATTTGCCTCTTGTAACGAGAATTGCCATACGAATCATTGGGAATTAGCAATCAGTATTTTGAAATCTCACAGCATGTTGACGCCAACAGTTATACATAACGTCTATTTCCAAGGCTTACATACTTCGAATGTGAAGTTTCTGAAAAACACTCTGAACCGCGAACTAGTTCTCGAAATGCTGATGAAGCAACAAAAGCTGTAAACGACCTTAGCAGTAAAAAGTTTGATGATAAAGATTAGTGTATTAACAAAGCTCAGAAATAGAGAAGTTTTGGAACTGGAAAACGGATTGAGCAAAGTATGAAAGAGGCTGTGGACAAATCACAAAGACTGAACCTGCCTTCAAAGAATCCAAATGATTCAGTGTCTGCTGAAGTCATTAATGAATACCTTGCTCCTGACACTAAACCCTTACAAACAATATTCTTCATCATCCTCTGATATTAGAAATTCTAAGATATCATCGTATCTTTCATTATAAATATCCTCCATATTTCTGAAGATATTTCCATAACTATTCTTATCTGGAATCATTTATCTCTTTGCGCTATCTGTATTACATCAAAAAGGAAACTGTTTAGTTCCTATACTCTGTAAACCTTTGAGTTTAAAATATGAATGTTTTTGAAGTAGTGTTGGAAACTGAAGCATGAGTTAGTATAATATAATGACACTTGATCAACGTGATTATATTACAGTAATTCATGCTGAGTTTCTAAATGGAACGTGATGATTCGCAGATCATAACATCATCATGTGCCATGTTATACGACTCTTGTATTCTATTTAACCTCTAAAATATCAAGAAAATATTTCTTGATGATTCAGCCTTTTACAAGGTATTCTAGTAATTTGACAAGTCAAGATCGTCCATCACAATTTCCTTCCTAGAACATTAACAATGTTCATTTCGAAATTCATATCTGTGAATTCTGGACCATTACAAGCGGTGCTTAATCGCAAGAAGAAGAAACGAAAGGACAAAACTCCCAAATAGAAATTGGGGTATAAATTGCAGCAAATAAAACAGAGCATTAACTGTGGATGACAATGATTATAGAAGATAGAAACAGAGACTTTGAAATATAAGGGAAGATATAAAGCCCAACTACAAACCAAAAATTATAAACCATATATATCGATGCATATAGCAATATAAAGACATGGGAGTACTAGAAACACTATAAACCCAAGAGTATAGTAGAAGTAAATAGATTCTTCCGACAGTAGATGAAAAAGAAGAATGACCGATATGAAAGTTATAAGTATATCGAGAATCAGAACTGGATGGAGCATATTGATGAATACTTTAAAATATGAGTTGAGGGGGAAAGAATAGAAGGTGATGAAACATGACTAGGAACTTAGAAATCAACAGATTTAACACACACAATGACGAAATAAGTGAATCAAACCCTCTAGTGAATAGGTTAAGCTTTTTGGGATTAATTTAGTCATACCACAACTAAATCAAGTGTGATTAGATCAATACCTATAGCTATTATTCACCACCTGGGTGATTTGGGTTGAGAGAGAATCGGTGGAGCTCACCAGATCTGAGTGTGTGTAACAGATGAGAGGCTTAACCTAAAATGAAGAACATAAGACTTTATATACCCCTGCTGTTGACTCACCCGTACGATTCATCCATCACACATACGAGTTGGCTTCATCAGCCGTACGGGTGATCACTCACTCGTGTCTTCTCATTTAGGTTGTAATTGTGACTTAGCTCAGCATCAACCGTGCGTATGAGCCTTTCAGCCGTACGAGTGAGGCTTCACTCGGACGTCTGACTAAGTCTAACATAGTCAAACATCCAAATCTCATTCCTGCAGTTGCTGTAACCACATACAAACACGGATAGGATAATAACGAACGATTATGGTGGCCTGTAACTGTTGTACCTGCAATGGACCTGGGTAGATGTCTAGGGACTTGCATAAAATGCATCAACAGAAGGTGTGAGTTGTAAGAAAACGAAGGAGGTGAATTTATAAGAAAATCTCTGACAGAAGAATTAAAATGGACGATCGCATTTAAAGCGGATCCTAATTCCTTTTGTTACGGGAGAATCAAATCTTATTACAAAGATTTTCTTCAAATCCCTTGAAATCTGGAAATCAATCATATCTACATCAAATGATAAGATAAATCTATACTTACTCATTTCACTCTTCTATGTTAGCTTCATTCGTACTCTTCATATAAATGGATTGTTTATCCAAATTATTCGCTGATGATAAAACTCTAATTTTCAGCCTGTATGCATCATGAAAACATACTTATTATCATTCACGACCTTTCCACTCAAATTTCGGGACGAAATTTCTTTAACAGGTAGGTACTGTGACAACCCGGAAATTTCTAACCAAATTTAAACTTTATCTTTATATTATTCCGACACGATAAGCAAAGTTTGTTAAGTTAAATCTCAAGAATTTTAAATTGTGTTCATACATTCATTATAACCTCGACCAAATTCCGACGATTCACGAACCGTTATATATAAATAAATATGTATATATATGTATATATATATATATTATAACTTGAGAATATTAATAAAGTATTAAACATATAATACTTTACATGAACGTATTTGTTTCAATATGTTTATCGATGGAATTAGAAGATAATATCAAATGATTGATTTATCAGATACATTATGATATGATTACGGGTCTATGTTATGAGGTCCACTGTGATTTAAGAAATCTATTCTTTTTGACAACATTCGGAAAATGGTAAAGTGATTTATAAGTAATAACGTGAAGTGTAAATAACTTAGATGTTGGATATCGACAAGTTATGTAACTTGACATTTTTCATTAAGATGATTTCATACGTTTATTTAACCTTTGAACTTTATCCCATACTTCACCAACAAACTGTAATTTAAAAACTTGAAACCTATTATGAATATATATGATTCTACTTTTCTAAAACATTTTATGATATAACGATTTCCATTATTTTAACCTTTAAACAAAATGATTCTTAAAAATATATTTGGTTTTGGAAAACAAAATTATTATATTTATTTAATTTAGTTTCAAACGTACAAAAGCGTTTTCAGTTTAAAAAGAACTTTATTATTAAAACGTATATAACTTTTATAAATATCTAGAACTACTTTTGACAAATCATTACTTAACCAGTATGATAAAGATAACGATATTTATATTTTATTTTATTAAATATATATAACGATTTAAATTAATATTATATATATTTATACGTGTATTATACGTACATAGTTTTATACTTTTACTATACTTAAACTTTACCTTTACTTTATTTTTACTTTACTTTAACTTTAATAATTCACTTTAATAATTCATACTTTAATAATTCACTTTAATAATTCATACTTTAATAATTCACTTTAATAATTCATACTTTAATAATTCACTTTAATAATTCATACTTTAATAATTCACTTTAATAATTCATACTTTAATAATTCACTTTAATAATTCAAAAATCTATTATAAATAGAATTCTATAGGTTTCATTATTTCATAAGAAAATTGAAAATATTTTTCTCTAAACTCTCTCAATCGATTTACATATATATATTTACTCCGTATTATTTCAAGATATTATTAGTATACATAAAATATTACATCAGAGTGCTGTCCGAGTGATTTCGAAATTGTTTTTCGAGTGGGATATGATTAAGGAAATTATGGGTTATAGCTATGGAGGTGATTGGGTATGGTTCATGGGTATGCTCGTGAGATCAATATAGTGTTTATCATCTCCGTTGCGTCTACGTACCTTTCCTGCAATATTGAATCTCAATATTGATACGTGAGTACTCATAATTTAACTTTTACATACTGATAGTGCTCCAAATGAATATATATTTAGTAGCAATATCCTCCCAATATGTAAAATTATTTAGTTGTAATTGTCCTATTTTAAGTTGTAATCGTTTATATTAAATAAGTGCGAAGACAAAAGGCGAAAACGATGATTTGAAGACGCAAATGACCAAAAAGCTCAAATGTACAAGATACAATCCAAGTGGTTCAATTTATTGATGAGAAACGTCTAAAAATGACAAAAGTACAAGTTGCGGAACGCAAAGTACAAGATATTAAATTATACGAAAGGACGTTCAAAAATCTGGAACCGGGACCTGAGCCAACTATCAACGCTCGATGCAACGGACCAAAAATTATGAGTCTACCATGCACAAGAATATAATATAATACATATATAATTATATAAAATTATATATATTATATTATATAATTAAATATAATGTCGACAAGCTAGCAAACAAAGCAATTGGGCATGGCCAGACTGGCCATGCGATCGCATGAGATTAACACTGAGAACCCATGCGATCGCATGGGCCTCAGGATCAGACCACATCTATAAAAGGCAACGAGTTTTGGCCATAAAAAATATATATATATATCATACTCCTCTAATAATAATAATACTCCTCTAATAATAATAAATATATATATATATAATATAGTATAGGGTAGTTTTATATTAGATTAGTTTGAGTTATGTAAAGGTTATTTTACGGGTTTTAAAGTCGAAGCTCTGTCCGTGTAACACTACGCGATAAATAATCAATGTAACCTATGTTCTCCTTTTTAAATTAATGTCTCGTAGCTAAGTTATTATTATGCTTATTTAATCCGAAGTAATCATGATGTTGGGCTAATTACTAAAATTGGATAATTGGGCTTTGTACCTTAATTGGGGTTTGGACAAAAGAACGACACTTGTGGAAATTAGACTATGGGCTATTAATGGGCTTTATATTTGTTTAACTAAATGATAGTTTGTTAATTTTAATATAAAGATTTACAATTGGACGTCCCTATAAATAACCATATACACTCGATCGGACACGATGGGCGGGATATTTATATGTACGAATAATCGTTCATTTAACCGGACACGGAAATGGATTAATAGTCTATGGAATTATTAAAACAGGGGTGAAATTATGTACAAGGACACTTGGCATAATTGATAACAAAGTATTAAAACCTTGGGTTACACGCAGTCGATATCCTGGTGTAATTATTAAACAAAGTATTAAAACCTTGTTACAGTTTAAGTCCCCAATTAGTTGAAATATTTGACTTCGGGTATAAGGATAATTTGACGAGGACACTCGCACTTTAAATTTATGACCGATGGACTATTATGGACAAAAACCAGACGGACATATTAAATAATCCAGGACAAAGGACAATTAACCCATGGGCATAAAATTAAAATCAACACGTCAACCATCATGGTTACGGAAGTTTAAATAAGCATAATATATTTTATTTCATATTTCATCGTACTTTTATTTACTCGCTATTTTATTTAACGTCATTTATTTATTGTCATTTATTTTTCGCTACTTTAATTATCGTCATTTATATTTTGCATTAGGTTTTAATTGTAACTTAAAAATATAAAATCGACAAACCAGTCATTAAACGGTAAACCCCTTTTATATATTATCAATATAATATATTTTGTACAAATATAATTGTTTAAAAATATAGTGTGCAATAAGCCCGCTCCCTGTGGAACGAACCGGACTTACTAAAACTTATACTACTCTACGATTAGGTACACTGCCTATAGTGTTGTAGCAAGGTTTAGCTATATCCATTTTGTAAATAAATAATTAAAACTTGTGTAATATTTCGTCGTATTTCGTATTTAAATTAATACTATTTCGTACACCCTGCTGCACACATCAAGTTTTTGGTGCTGCTGCCGGGGACTCGGCGAAACGCTATATTTTTAATATATATTTGTATACATATATTTATATATCATTTAAAAAAAAAAAAAACTGGAACCCAGACCCATGCGATCGCATGAGCCGGGTGTTGTAAAGCCATGCCATCGCATGGCCTGATCTGACACGCCAGAAACCCTATTTCAGCATTTATTACGGGGTATTATTTATTATTATTATTATTTAGGGTTATTTATAATAATATTTAGTTTTAGTTTTAATTTAATTTGTAATTTAAGTTTTAATTAGTTTTATAATTATAAAAAAATTAATACTTTTATAAAATATATAATATAAAAATAATATTTTTTTAAAATTTATATTTTTATCATTTTAATTACAATTTGTATTTTTATCGTTTATTCGTAATATTTGTATTTTTATCGTTCGTAATTAGTTTTAAGACAAGTATTTTGCCGTAGCTTATTTTATATTTCTAGATTTTTAGGTTTTGCCGTAAAATCACTTAAGTGCCTTTTCTTTAGATTAAGATTTAGGTGCTTTAGAATTTTGCGACGCTGTTTATAAATTTTAGTACATTTTAAGTTTCGACGTTTTTCTTTCTTATTTTTATTTTTCGACGTTTTTCTACGCGCTTCTTTTTCTTTCTTATTTCTCGACGATCTAGTTTTTAGGACTTAGAATTTTCTCTATTTCTTCTCTAATAATTCAAAACGAAAAATTATTTTAAGCGGTTAAATTGATAGACATCCAAATTTTCTGGTTCGTAGTAATAGTTGGATTTGTTAGTGGCTGAGTTGTGAGCTTCCGATTTAAAGGGTTCTGGCTCCCTGCTGCATCTATTGGCTATTCGAAACGTGGGCAAAATCAGAAAAGTCTATTAATTTGATAACTTTTATAATTTTTATTTTTATAACTAATAGGATAATTAAGTAAATGCACCACATTGTAGCTAAAATTTGGTAAAAAAAAAGCGCATTATGGAAAATCTCGAGAATATTTTGGAAACTCTTTATGACATCTGAAATCAATTTAATCAATACTCTCAAACGGGTGTTGATGACAATTCGTTCGGTCAATCTTGGATCACGAATGACGAAACAATAACTGGTTGTGAAATCTGTGAAGATTATCATTCAACATGGGAATGTTATTATTATGTTCCTATGGAAAATTACGCACCCATGGAACCTGAATGGAATGATTATGAGGAATACAATTCAAATTGGGATTATTCCCAAGAATATTTCCAAACTCAACAACGAGAAGACGAGGAAAATTATGTGTCTGAAAATTCTTTAGATTATATGAAAATCAAACTCGAAGAACTTGATGCTCAAAATGAACAAATGAGAAAGTTTGTAAATAGGCAAGCTGAAACTCTATCAGACTACACACCTGTTGATCTGAGGAGTCATGTACAAGAAAATCTCATATCATCGAATTTTGTTGAATTCGAGAGCTCCAAAATCACCAACTATCCCGATGATACTTTTTATTCAGCTTTACCAATTTCACAACATATCGACACATTAGCCTCTACCGACGAAATCAACGATCCATCAATGGATGAAGAAGAAGAAGTAAGGGTGACAAATTGGTACTCTTGGAAAAACGTTAACGTTGAAAATTTTACCCCCAAGACCAAAATGGTGGGACCGATTAATGAAGAAGAATTTACTTTGATCCCGAAATTCACCATTCCACAACCTTCCAACCCAATATTCTCAATAGACGAGTCATCTACCAAAGATGAACTACAAGCTGTAATAGATATTGACACCTTGAATTTCACCCAATTAGGTAATAGAGGTGAAACCTTTAATCCCGAGAATAAAAGGAAGGAAATGTTAGGAATTGTCCACCCTATAATATGTATGTCGGTGTATATCGATCCATTTGACCAAGAACCAGAAAAGAGACATATCTATTTACTAAAAGCTACACTTAAAAAGAATTAAGTAGTGACGATCGGGTGAGTCTAAACTTTAAACCCATTGATATATTATACACCACCCGAGATGTAAATAACTGGCTCACTATTTTAATTCGTGGAACTTATTCTACCGACTTCACATATCGTCAGCTAAGTGTGGGGAAGTCTAACCCCACTTAACGTTAAATTAGGGGTTCGGGTTAGTGCATAACTCGTTAATAAACATGCATAATAAGTAAGGGTAAAAGACGCATTTTCAAATATTAACAAACAGCTCAGAAAATCAGCCGTTTTTGAAGAAGAAAAAAAAAACATGTGTGATAAAACAAGAAGGGATGAACGATGAGGCGCGCCATCTATCATTCGACGAGCTTTGTAATTACAAAACAGGGTATCTTTAACTACTTTTCTGCACTAATCACCCTTATGAATTTATAATTAGAGTCTGATTTCATGCAAATGAGGGCATTGCATGATCTCAAGTGTGGGGAAGAGTTATAAATTCTCTCAGGTTTACACTTGGTTTAATGGCCAAATTTTGTGAAAATTTGAAAAAAATTTCAACTAAATGAATTCAAAATCATGTTTATACATATTTATGAACGATGAAAACTAGGTGTTAATACCGAAATTATCGTTACCTCGGAAAGGACATAAAATTGAGAAACACCCTAAAACACTTGAATTCATTTAAAATGAAATAAAAGAGAATAAAAAGGCAAAGAAAGAAACTAAGTGTGGGGAGAATGTACCAAGTTATTCAATTAAAAAAAACTATCTATCACATGTTTCTGTAAAGTTATTGCAGGTGCTTTTGTTTTGGACTAAATTGACTGTTTTACCCGCAATATTATAATGGCTCTACACGATGAATCAATTCCATCATTAAATGGAAGTAAAGTCTTCCGAAAAAGACACGCGCTTCTTGATTTAGTCAAGAAGTTGTCATCCAGACCAGCTGTAGGTTGACGAAAAATCTAGAAAAGTCATCTCTAAAATCAGCAGGAAATCCACGGACCTCAGCATCAAACAGGGTCGCCAAGTGGTCAGACTTATCCTAACCATGAGAGGATCTGTCTCGTAAAATGGGGAGGGCGCCGTGCAAATTAGCTTGATAAGACTAATGAATCAGATCCCCAGAAAGGATAATCTCCTTAAAGATTAAAAATCAGCTTTTAAGACTGATATTACTCAATCCTAGAGATTGACCTTAAAGATTGAGAATTACAAACTCATGGAATTCGATGATATCTAAACTCGAGCTTGAACGAGAAAATATTTTGATCAAATTAAAACCGATTTATTTTCTAAAAACCCAATTTTAATTCGTTCATTACCATTGAACGTGAAATCCTAGGAATTCACCTAGAATTCATTAGGTCACCTGAACCAATTCGGGTGTCAACCGTAAGAACGGTGGTTGCATAGCATGGTCGAAGATAGGACCTTGTGCCAGACCGAAAAAAAATTATAGGGTGATCTTTACTATTGCTCCTACAAAGGATAGTAATTGCATCCGACACGTTTTAGACCATGAACAAATGCATGTCATTAAACATTGCCTTAACAGTTTCTTGTTCATCGCTTTCCTTTACAACCGGACGGTAGTTTGCCGAAAGGTAATATACGGGACAAGTATACTCGACGTGTTGCTTTCCCAATACAAGGTTGGCAAGTGGGTGACACAAAACCATAAGTTTTGAGCTAAAATTTTCAAATCTAAAACCCACAAAACCCACAAAAACATTTTGCAAACACCGGTGAAGGGGTATTCCGGAAAACTTATCTAGGGTAAAAGCTAGAATGAATTTTCAAAAGATCAAATGTTTTCATAAAGATCCAATTTCCTTAAGGATCTAAATTTTTATAGTCATGTGGGACTGTAAACCACATCGTTACTATCATTGTTTATACCGCCGTATCAAAATCACTAATGTATAAAGTGTGAAGAATAAAGAAGTGATTCGTGTGATTTAATTTCAAGTTCTGTATTGCTTGAGGACAAGCAACGTTCAAGTGTGGGGATATTTGATAGTGCTCCAAATGAATATATATTTAGTAGCAATATCCTCCCAATATGTAAAATTATTTAGTTGTAATTGTCCTATTTTAAGTTGTAATCGTTTATATTAAATAAGTGCGAAGACAAAAGGCGAAAACGATGATTTGAAGACGCAAATGATTAAAAAGCTCAAATGTACAAGATACAATCCAAGTGGTTCAATTTATTGATGAGAAACGTCTAAAAATGACAAAAGTACAAGTTGCGGAACGCAAAGTACAAGATATTAAATTATACGAAAGGACGTTCAAAAATCTGGAACCGGGACCTGAACCAACTATCAACGCTCGACGCAACGGACCAAAAATTATGAGTCTACTATGCACAAGAATATAATATAATATATATATATATATATATAATTATATAAAATTATATATATTATATTATATAATTAAATATAACGTCGACAAGCTAGCAAACAAAGCAATTGGGCATGGCCAGACTGGCCATGTGATCGCATGAGATTAACACTGAGAACCCATGCGATTGCATGAGCCTCAGGATCAGACCACATCTATAAAAGGCAACGAGTTTTGGCCATAAAAAATATATATATATCATACTCCTCTAATAATAATAATACTCCTCTAATAATAATAAATATATATATATATAATATAGTATAGGGTAGTTTTATATTAGATTAGTTTGAGTTATGTAAAGGTTATTTTACGGGTTTTAAAGTCGAAGCTCTGTCCGTGTAACACTACGCGATAAATAATCAATGTAAGCTATGTTCTCCTTTTTAAATTAATGTCTCGTAGCTAAGTTATTATTATGCTTATTTAATCCGAAGTAATCATGATGTTGGGCTAATTACTAAAATTGGGTAATTGGGCTTTGTACCTTAATTGGGGTTTGGACAAAAGAACGACACTTGTGGAAATTAGACTATGGGCTATTAATGGGCTTTATATTTGTTTAACTAAATGATAGTTTGTTAATTTTAATATAAAGATTTACAATTGGACGTCCCTATAAATAACCATATACACTCGATCGGACACGATGGGCGGGATATTTATATGTACGAATAATCGTTCATTTAACCGGACACGGGAATGGATTAATAGTCTATGGAATTATTAAAACAGGGGTGAAATTATGTACAAGGACACTTGGCATAATTGATAACAAAGTATTAAAACCTTGGGTTACACGCAGTCGATATCCTGGTGTAATTATTAAACAAAGTATTAAAACCTTGTTACAGTTTAAGTCCCCAATTAGTTGGAATATTTGACTTCGGGTATAAGGATAATTTGACGAGGACACTCGCACTTTAAATTTATTACCGATGGACTGTTATGGACAAAAACCAGAAGGAAATATTAAATAATCCAGGACAAAGGACAATTAACCCATGGGCATAAAATTAAAATCAACACGTCAACCATCATGGTTACGGAAGTTTAAATAAGCATAATATATTTTATTTCATATTTCATCGTACTTTTATTTACTCGCTATTTTATTTAACGTCATTTATTTATTGTCATTTATTTTTCGCTACTTTAATTATCGTCATTTATATTTTGCATTAGGTTTTAATTGTAACTTAAAATATAAAATCGACAAACCAGTCATTAAACGGTAAACCCCTTTTATATATTATCAATATAATATATTTTGTACAAATATAATTGTTTAAAAATATAGTGTGCAATAAGCCCGCTCCCTGTGGAACGAACCGGACTTACTAAAAACTATACTACTCTACGATTAGGTACACTGCCTATAGTGTTGTAGCAAGGTTTAGGTATATCCATTTTGTAAATAAATAATTAAAACTTGTGTAATATTTCGTCGTATTTCGTATTTAAATTAATACTATTTCGTACACCCCGCTGCACACATCACATACTAATAGTGTATCCCTGACTAGTGCTCGAGTATATTGGATTATGCATATTTGTACTTTTGATATTGCCTTTAGTTAGGTTATGTTGAATCATGAATTAGTTATATATGCAACTAAGATAAGGTATAAGATATGCATGTCGTTGGAAAGCTAGCGAAAAATTAAGAACTTTTCATTTAGATATCGAATGATTTCGATGAACGGATTTGAAGTTATAGTCCATCGAATTTTTGTATTATTATTAAAAATGATTATTATTATCGTCGTTCTGGTTTTATCTTATTATTATTATTATTATTATCTTTATCAATAAAAGGATTTATCATTAAAAATTGTTATTTTTTTTATTATTACTATCGTTATTATCATTAAAGTTATAATTAGTATTATTATTATTATCCAATTATTATTATTATTATTATTATTATTATTGGTATTATTATTATTATTATCATTATTAATATATATATCATTATTTAAAAATGGTTATTGTTATTGTTATTATTATTATTACTATATTATCATTAAGATAATTATTAGTATTATCGTTAATAATGTTATAGTAACTATCATTATTAATATTAGTGTAATTAAAATAAATATTTGTAACACCTAATTATTTTGATTACTATTATTATCATTATTACGAACACGATATAAAAGACGATTAAAAGCTATTAAACGAAACGATTAGGAAATAATGGGTAAGAGTATCATGATGAAATTAAAATATTATAAGATATTGATTTAGATAAAATTATCGTTCTTATTATTTTTATCATTACTATTATTATTAAAATTATCGTTAGTATTAAAACTATCATTTTAACAAAAATTATCATTTTAATAGAAATGTCATTGTTACTATAAAATATCATTATTATTATTATTATTTTAAATAGAATTATTATTTTAAAGATAATATTAAAAATTATCGTAAATATTAAAGTTATCATAATTAGAATTATCGTTTTATCATAATGTCATCTTAGTAATTATAAATATTGATATTTTTATAATAATAATTATTATTACAAAATAATACAACTTTTACTTACTATCATTATAGATATTATTTTATCAAATAAATATTTGATACAAACATATTTTACAACGTGTAATAACTTACTTTAATAATACCTATCATATTAACTTTATAATATTAAATGAACCCTATAAATTTTATTACTTAATATATATAAAAGTATATTTTATTATATAAATATAATATAAAATTTTATTTATTAATAAATAAATTATATTATTTACTCTAATAAATCTTTTAAAAATATTTAAAAATATAAAACGACGATATTTAAACTATATATTAATCATGTATAGATTTTTGGAAATTATTTTGAGTCAAATTTACTTTTGTTGACTTTTGCATATTAGTCTCGAGCATTAGGATTGTGGTACACTATGACTTGACCAAATTTGTTAGACAAATATTGACCAACACATAAATATATATAATTAATTTAGGTTCGTGAATCCGAGGCCAACCTTGCACTTGTTCAATGACGTTATATGTATTTTTACTACGAAATACAGTATGATGAGTTTCATTACTCCCTTTTTAAATGCTTTTGCAATATATATTTTTGGGACTGAGAATACATGCGCTGCTTTTATAACTGTTTTACGAAATAGACACAAGTAATCGAAACTACATTATATGGTTGAATTATCGAAATCGAATATGCCCCTTTTTATTAAGTCTGGTAATCTAAGAATTAGGGAACGGACACCCTAATTGACGTGAACTCTAAAGATAGATCTATTGGGCCTAACAAACCCCATCCAAAGTACCGGATGCTTTAGTACTTCGAAATTTATATCATGTCCGAAGGAGGATCCCGGAATGATAGGGGATATTCTTATATGTATCTAGTTAATGTCGGTTACCAGGTGTTCACCATATGAATGATTATTTTTGTCTCGATGCATGGGACGTATATTTATGAGAACTGGAAATGAAATTCTTGTGGTCTATTAAAATGATGGAAATAAATGATTATGATAAACTAATGAACTCACCAACCTTTTGGTTGACACTTTAAAGCATGTTTATTCTCAGGTGTTAAAGAAATCTTCCGCTGTGCATTTGCTCATTTTAAAGATATTACTTGGAGTCTTTCATAGCATATTTCGAAGAACGTTGCATTCGAGTCATTGAGTTCATCAAAGATTATTATTAAATCAATTTATAGTTGGATAGTGGATATTATGAAATGGTATACATGTCTGTCAATTTTTGATGTAAAGAAAGATTGTCTTTTAAAAACGAATGCAATGTTTGTAAAATGTATCATATAGAAGTCAAATACCTCGCAATGTAATCAACTATTGTGAATCGTTTATAATGTATATGAACGGGTCCTTTCAGACCAAGGGGATTCAAGGTAAACCCAACGATCAAAATGACATAGTTGACAAGTCCATGCAAAAGTTATTTGGGCGGGTGCATAGGGCGTCATCCAAAAAAGATGAACACTTGAGAAAACGCCTAGTATCAAACTTGTCAAAACATGAGAAAGTCAAACTTAAAGAGTTAATCAACGAAAACAAGATAATGAATGATTGGTTAATGTCAATATTGAATGATGGTGGTAATGAAAATGTTTCCCTAAGTTCAAAGGGAAGGGAAGTCTACCACCCCGGAATTAGTTGAAATCTCAAGGGGATGGGAGTCGGGTGATAGACTCGTTAAAATCTTTCCAAAATTGTGTAGATAGTTACTTTTAGTTGCATTTTGTTAGAATTGTTTGTTATTCCTTTTCTTAGTTGCATTTTTATGTTTTTGTATTACATGCATATGGCTAAACTAAAAAATACCAAAAATAGTTTGTTGCTTGGTCGAAATGGACTTTAAAATGAGAAAACTGCAATCAGGTACAAAAGCGGCGCTTTTGTCCCAGGATCGGCGCTTTTTGCCCAGCAAGAGCGATGTTTATCTCTCAAGTGCGGCGCTTTAACCTGTGTTTTGGAACCAATTTTGATCAGTAGCCAAGAACGATGCTTTTGTATACAAAAGCGACGCTTTTATATCGCCAAGAGCGACGCTTTTCTTTCAAAATCGACGCTTTTTGTCTTGTCAAAAGCGGCGCTTCTGGTTGAAAAGCGGTGCTTTTGCATCTGCTACTTAAACAATTCTGCACGACCCAAACCTCACTTTTTCACACCCAACTTCAATTTTCTCTCTAATAGCGGCGCATCCATCACCCTAATCGACCTAAATCGACCCATAATGAAATGCACCGTTCATATACAATATAAACGATTCACAATAGTTGATTACATCGCGGGGTAATTGACCTCTATATGATACATTTTACAAACATTGCATTCGTTTTTAAAAGACAAACTTTCTTTACATCGAAATTTGACGGCAAGCATACTATTTCATAATACCTCCAACTATAATTGACTTAATAATAATCTTGATGAACTCGACGACTCGAATACAACGTCTTTTGAAATATGTCATGAATGACTCCAAGTAATATCTCTAATATGAGCAAATGCACAGCGGAAGATTTCTTTCATACCTGAGAATAAACATGCTTTCAAGTGTCAACCAAAAGGTTGGTGAGTTTATAGGTTTATCATAAAATAATAAAATTCATCATTTTGATAGACCACAAGATTTAAATCCTGCACGGTACAAATGGGCCCGAATCCTATACCCACCTATAATGTACATGCAATATCTTTTAAATACAGTACACCTTTCTCGTGTACGAAATCATCTTTCATAAATCTTAGTAACCGTACACGTATCTTGTGCACAAAAATAACATACACATAACCTGTGTATAAAATCATTCTCTCGATACATAACATTCACTTTTCATTGCTTTCATAGCTTGGCTTGGTAACCGACCTTAACATATAATGCGCATAATAATATCCCCAAAACAGAACATCTCGTCTGTATAATAATCATATAAAATTCGAAGTACTAAACACCATACCCACTAGCCCTTCCGTCTAGTGAACATTCTGGGTGGGGGTGTTAAACCCGGTAGCTACCTTTAGGATTCGCGTGAATTAGGGCCATACCCGATTCTAATTCTTAGGTTACCAAGCAATAATAATTAGGGAAAAATTTATTCATCAATTGGTGGCAATTATCATGTCCACATAATTCAATAATAATCCACAGAACTTCTGTCTGCATAATAATTCATTGGAGGAATGTTTTGCTTGTGTCTATCTCGTCAAACATTTATAAAAGCATTTCATGTATTCGCAGTTCAAAAATATATTTCAAAAGCATTTAATAAAGCCGTTGTAAAAACAGCGCATGTATTCTCAGTCCCAAAAATGTAAAGAGTAAAAGGGAATCAAATGAACTCACCATACTGTATTTTGTAGTAAAATTACATATGACGTCATTAAACAAGTGTAGGGTTAGTCTCGGAATTCACGAACCTCAATATGTAAGCTTTGTAAAAAAAATTCGCCACAGACTAGGCTCGAAACCTCGACCACTCGCTCATCCAACATACCCTCAAACCATCCAGCTGTTATTGTTTATCTGTTATAATTCTAAATTTATTTATATTTAACCCGTTTATCTTCCATCTCTTTCTTCTTCAATTAAATCAACCAGAGTTCGAATTCAATTCGTGATAGCTAATTCAAGGCTTAAAATTACGTTGTGGAAACGAACCAAAACACCCAGTTATAACTGACTTGTACTAACAGAGATAAATAAAAAGAATTTGACAAAAGAAATAGTTGTACATGATAAAAATAAATATATATGAACTCAAAATTCGATTTTTTGGTTTTAAGAATGTTTTAGATAAAATTTTCTACATGAAGTAGATCTTAAATCCTTCCTAGAAACTATTGTGATCATCAATTGATACAGAAACAACATATAACTTATGAATTTGAAGGAAGAAGAATCTGTTGACTTTTTCATATGAACTTTGACTTCGAAAATTTGGACTTGTTATGAAAAATTGGAACCTGCAACCTTGTAGTTAGTTTAAACAAAATCTTTCTAAGAATACTGCATTAACAACTTTTGAAATTGATTACAAAATCGAGTTTTTTTTAAAAAAAAATGAAGGACGTACAGAGTATACGGCAGTGTTTATGGTTTTTCTTTTTAATTCATTAACTAATGGTTGATGAATGAGGTGGTAATTGATATTGAGAGTGTAATGTGAAATGAGTTGTGTCAAGAATACAGAAAATCGTTTGTTTCATAGCCAATTGGCATCAACAGAAGGAATCAAAATAATTGAAAATAAATAAAATAATAGAAAGTAGAAAACGACTTGGAACTGAATTGTACTTTTTTTTTATTTAGATGATTTTGATTCCAGTAGACAATTTAAAAAGATAGATAACGATTTGGAACAGAATCTGTAAGTAAGCGAAATTTATCTATTTTAATCTCATTCAGATATATCTGCACATATATATATAACTGGATTTTATATCTATTGATATATATCTAATTATTTAGTTGCATTTATATAATTGTGTTTATATATATATGTCTGTTCATACACATCAATTTTATGAAATTTTGTACTATTTATAATATAATTCTATTAATAGTTTTAACAAGGTTACAATAATAATAGAAATATAAAATTGATAATATGAATAAAAATTTTATCAAAATTGATACTAATATTAATGAGAATAAAAGAATTTATAAAAATGATAATAATAATATTATTAATGAATACCATATTAAATCGTATTATTTTATTATACTAATGTTGATACTATAATAATAATGATAATGATAATGATAATAATATGATACCAACAGTAATACTAATTACAATAATACTGGTAATAATATAACAATTTATATTCATCTCTATTTTCATAATAATATTAATAATACTAATATCGATGTTAGTATTGGGAGTAGTAGTAATATTACTCTAACAATTATAGTTTAACTTATAATTAAATTTATTATATCAACATTACATGTTATTAATTATATGATATATATATATATATATATATATATATATATATATATATATATATATATATATATATATATATATATATATATACGGACAAAACCCACCAACCATACCACGCCACCTATCCCGAAATCACTGTAGCTACTGTAGCAGCTACTGTAGCACTGTAGCGAAATCACTGTAACATTTTTTTATTTTTTTTTGGATTTTCCCTTACCACAATGGAGTATAAAAATATTAATTCATAGATAAACAAAGTTGTTCTGAATTTTTTCTTTTTTTTTCGCTTACCACAATGGAGTATAAAATATTAATGAGAATAAAAGAATTTATAAAAATAATAATAATAATATTATTAATGAATACCATATTAAATCGTATTATTTTATTATACTAATGTTGATACTATAATAATAATGATAATGATAATGATAATAATATGATACCAACAGTAATACTAATTACAATAATACTGGTAATAATATAACAATTTATTTTCATCTCTATTTTCATAATAATATTAATAATACTAATATAGATGTTAGTATTGGGAGTAGTAGTAATATTACTCTAACAATTATAGTTTAACTTATAATTAAATTTATTATATCAACATTACATGTTATTAATTATATGATATATATATATATATATATATATATATATATATATATATATATATATATATATATATATATATATATATATATATATATATATATATATATAATAATGATAATAATAATAATTTTTAATGACAATACTTAATAATAATAATTCTTAATTCAATTGATTAAATTTTATTATTTTCAAATATTATAATTATTTACATTTATATATGTATACACTTGTACATATTTATTTACAAATAATTGTTCGTGAATCGTCGGGAATAGTCAAAGGTTAAATGAATACATAAATATAGTTCCAACATTTTGAGATTCAACTTTACAGACTTTGCTTATCGTGTCAGAAACATTTAAAGATTAATTTAAATTTGATTGAAAATTTTCGGGTCGTCACAGTACCTACCCGTTAAAGAAATTTCGTCCTGAAATTTGAGTGAGGTGGTCATGGCTAACGATAAAAATGTTTTCATGATGAATATGAGTTGATAAATAGAGTTTTATCATTATTGAATAATATAGATAAAACGATTTGATTACTTGAAGCGTACGACTGAAGCTATCATTAAATAGTGATATGAGATAGACAAGTTTTATCATAACTTTTCACTAGTCATGGTTGAATTCCGGAATTCAAGGGATTTAAAGATAATCTTCGAAATCTATATAAGATTTGATTCTTCAGTAATTAGAGAAATTAAGATCCTCTTTGATTAATTGCGATAATCTGTTTCGATTGCTTTGTCGGATATTTCACTATAAATTTGCCCTCTCCATTTCCTTTATATTTTCGAGTTCCATGATTTTGTTTTCTCTTTCCGACTTTAAGTCAAGCGAATAATGGTCCAGAATTCATAGATATGAAGTTTCGAATGAACATGACTAATGTTCTAAGAGAGAGATTATAATAGTACGATCTTGAGTGGTTAAGTTACTAGAATTCAAGAGAAAAGATAGAACTATTAAGAAATTATGTTCTTGATATGTTTAGAGATTAGATAGAATGTAAGAGTCGTGTAACATGGCACATGATGATGTTATGATATGTGAATCATCACGTTCCATTAGAAACTCAGCATGTCATTATATTATACTAACTCATGCATCAATTTCCAACACTACTTTAAAAGCATTCTTATTTTAAACTCGAAGGTTTACAGAATATAGAAACTAAGATAGTTTCCTTTTATGATATATCACAGATAGCGCGGAGATGTAATTTATATCGGACGAGAATATTTATGAAAATATCTTCAGAAATATTGAGGATATTAATAATGAAAGATACGATAATATCTTAGAATTTTTGAATCAAATTGTGATGAAGAAATTCATTCACGATGATTTAGAGCGATTAAGGAGCAAGGTATTCGCTAAAGATTTCATCAAAAACAGAATCATTAGAATCCTTTATGTATAAGTTTAGTACTTGTATTTTGTTCAGAGTCTCCTCCATGATTTGCTCAATTCATTTTTCAGTATCAAAATCTTTGAGCTTTTTCAACATTCCGAGTATTGACTCATAGACTGGTTGCTTTTCAGAATTTCAGAATGAAAGATCATAAATCTAACAGGTAAATGTTATATATATACATATAACTATTGATGTAGAAACGCTGCAAGATTCGAAATACTGATTGCTGATTCTCAGTAATTGGTATGGCAATTCTCGTTACCAGATGCGGATGAGAATATGATGAGACTTCAATAGATAAATATAGTGATTTGTCGGAAGGATTTAAGCCAAAGAGTAACGAGGTTGTTGTACGTCTGCTGGTAATAAGATGGAATATAAAAGGTTCCCCGGTAGCAATAAAAGAGTACACGTATATATATCAAAGGTTATAATATTGTTGTTTCGAACGAAAAGTCAAAGTTGACTTGCTGAAGCTGTGACAAAATTAGCTACTTTGGAAAGTGATTGCAAAGTTATTTTTGATAATAACAATGCCAAAGGAGCTAGCACAGATACGTGTTAAATGTTTACTCAGGTTCTGAGTATTTTCAGGTGCATAACTATATGCATCAATCTTTTCTTCCGTAAATGAAGTGCGGTTGGTTCATCCTCTCGATTGAGGTGTTTTCAAGAATCATGAAAGGTTTGAACGCAGATTGTAATCGTCAAGATACAAATGAGGTTTAAAATGAAATCAAGTGGCAAACTTAAAGAATTGTTTAGTTTCATATGTTATAATCAATATTTTAATTCATTTTAATTGTCCAATGTCGGCAGTCCACAATTGATAGTCTACAGTTAACAGTCCAATAATTCATATATAGCTTAATATATAATATTCGAATTAATTAATACGTATCGTGACCCGTGTACATGTCTCAGACTCGATCACAACTCAAAGTATATATATTATTTAAGAATCAACTTCAACCCTGTATTGAGAACTCGATCATTACTGCACATAGAGTGTCTATGGTTATTCCAAATAATATATATAGATGCGTCGATCTGATATGTCAAAACATTTTATATGTGTCCCGATATTTAAAGTGCGTAAAATAAATAACAAAAATTAAATGACAACAAATAAAATTGCGAGAATTAAAATTGCGATAAATAAATTACGATAAATAAATGTAATACGGAATTAACAGTTAGCTAGGAATAGTTAGCATGAATTCTTAACAAAATTCTTCTCATAGTTAAATTGTTTGTTTCTAACAAATTTTATTTTGTCCAATGTTTTCTTCATTATGCCACTTGTTGGATTCTGATAAGTTAAAATCCAAATATGAAATTGAATGAAAATGATTATTCCGTGGTGAACATATTCGTATATCTGTGGATGTAAGTAGGATAGTAAATGACTGTTGAATCAAATTGGAAGAATGTACAGTGTAACTTATTAATGTGAAATCTAAATATTCCTCATGTATTACCAACCCGTTAAAATATTTTCACCATTAACAGTTTGTACGAAAGAACTTTTAATTACAATCTTTATGAAAAAATATATATACATATATATTTTCTTCAGATGTAATCTTGGATTTAATGAGTCAATATGATATTTAACTCATTTGATTTACCGTTAGAACAAGAATATATAATCTCTAAAACATTAGAGATTACATAATCGCCATGTCGAACGAAGATAAATGATGTAGAACGATTCGCAGATTGATGATTAAGCTTGAGGTACATAATGAGATGTTGAGGTGTGTGATGTTGATTGTACTGGTGCTGTTACTGATGGTACTATTGGTGTCAGTGATGTTGCTGAAGCTGGTAAATTTTGCACCATATTCTCCAAATTGATTACTCGAGCGCGAAGTTCGTTGACTTCTTCTATTATTCCGGGATGATTATCGGTCGGAACGAGTGGATGAATAAGGTTTAGAATTTTAGATAGAATATAATCATGGTGAGGTATTCAGGAAATGAGGGTGAAAATGGTGTTTCGGACTGGTTCGCCAGTAAGTGCTTCGGGTTCTCCGTCAAGTGGTGAATTCGGTTGGTGGAAAGGATCGACTTCTTCTCGTCTCCATTGATTAAGTCGACTACGATCCCATCAGATGAATTGGTTGATTCATTCTGGTGACGCTGCTTTTGGAGCTTAGGTGAACATCCATGTCGGAATAGCTATCGAAATCTGAGGGACTCGAACTGGTTGAGGGATTCATCTCGTATGAGCTGATGAAGGATTTTCGATAAGAAATAGATTATAGGATGTAGGTTAGTACCCTGCAATACATAATTTACATATGCATATATAATACTAAAATCCCATAAGTTACGGAGGAATCTACGGAAGCTGTCAGGCAAAGGTAACAATAACAGATATGCTAAGATATGAATTTATCTATACACTGTCTATGCAATAGAGGCAGTATGACGTGTCTATACTAAGAGTGATAAGCAAGTGATTCCCTAAGAATGATAAGCAGGCAATTTTCAACACGAAATGATAAGCAAAACTTTTGACATGCAGACATGGTCGAAGTCCAGACTCACTAATTCATCTAAGCAACTATCAGTTAGACACACTAATGCATGACCTGGTTTGCTAAGACCACCGCTCTGATACCAATTGAAATGCCCCGTTCATATACAATATAAATGACTCACAATAGTTGATTACATCGCGAGGTAATTGACCTCTATATGATACATTTTACAAACATTGCATTCATTTTTAAAAGACAAACTTTCTTTACATCGAAAGTTGACGGCAAGCATACTATTTCATAATACCTCCAACTATAATTGACTTAATAATAATCTTGATGAACTCGACGACTCGAATGCAACATCTTTTGAAATATGTCATGAATGACTCCAAGTAATATCTCTAATATAAGCAAATGCACAGCAGAAGATTTCTTTCATACCTGAGAATAAACATGCTTTGAAGTGTCAACCAAAAGGTTGGTGAGTTCATAGGTTTATCATAAAACAATAAAATTCATCATTTTGATAGACCACAAGATTTAAATCCTGCATGGTACAAATGGGCCCGAATCCTATACCCACCTGTAATGTACATGCGATATCTTTTAAATACAGTACACCTTTTTCGTGTACGAAATCATCTTTCATAAATCTTAGTAACCGTACACGTATCTTGTGCACAAAAATAACATACACATAACCTGTGTATAAAATCATTCTCTCGATACATAACATTCACTTTTCATTGCTTTCATAGCTTGGCTTGGTAACCGACCTTAACATATAATGCGCATAATAATATCCCCAAAACAGAACATCTCATCTGTATAATAATCTTATAAACTTCGAAGTACTAAACACCACGCCCACTAGCCCTTCCGTCTAGTGAACATTCTGGGTGGGGGTGTTAAACCCGGTAGCTACCTTTAGGATTCGTTTGAATTAGGGCCATACCCGATTCTAATTCTTAGGTTACCAAGCAATAATAATCAGGGGAAAATATATTCATCAATTGGTGGCAATTATCATGTCCACATAATTCAATAATAATCCACAGAACTTCTATCTGCATAATAATTCATTCGAGGAATGTTTTGCTTGTGTCTATCTCGTCAAACATTTATAAAAGCATTTCATGTATTCGCAGTTCAAAAATATATTTCAAAATCATTTAATAAAGCAGTTGAAAAACAACGCATGTATTCTCAGTCCCAAAAATGTAAAGAGTAAAAGGGAATCAAATGAACTCACCATACTGTATTTTGTAGTAAAAATAAATATGACGTCATTAAACAAGTGTAGGGTTGGTCTCGGATTCACGAACCTCAATATGTAAGCTTTGTAAAAATAAATTTCGCCACAGACTGGGCTCGAAACCTCGACCACTCGCTCATCCAACATACCCTAAAACCATTCAGCTGTTATTACTTATCTATTATAATTCTAAATTTATTTCTATTTAACCCGTTTATCTGCCATCTCTTTCTTCTTCAATTAAATCAACCAGAGTTCGAATTCAATTCATGATAGCTAATTTAAGGCTTAAATTACATTGTGGAAACGAACCAAAACACCCAGTTATAACTGACTTCTACTAACAGAGATAAATAAAAAGAATTTGACAAAAGAAATAGCTGTACACGATAAAAATAAATATATATGAACTCAAACTTCGATAAAATTTTCTACATGAAGTAGATCTTAAATCCTTCCTAGAAACTACTGTGATCATTAATTGATACAGAATCAACATATAACTTATGAATTTGAAGGAAGAAGAATCTGTTGACTTTTTCATATGAACTTTGACTTCGAAAATTTGGACTTGTTATGAAAAATTGGAACCTGCAACCTTGCAGTTAGTTTAAACAAAATCTTTCTAACAATACTGCATTAACAACTTTTGAAATTGATTAAAAAATCGAGTTTTAAAAAAAAAATGAAGGACATACAGAGTATACGGCAGTGTTTATGTTTTTTCTGTTTAATTCATTAACTAATGGTTGATGAATGAGGTGGTAATTGATATTGAGAGTGTAATGTCAAATGATTTGTGTCAAGAATACAGAAAATCGTTTGTTTCATAGCCAATTGTCATCGACAGGAGGAATCAAAATAATTGAAAATAAATAAAATAATAGAAAGTAGAAAACGACTTGGAACTGAATTGTACTTTTTTTTTAATTTAGATGATTTTGATTCCAGTAGACAATTTAAAAAGATAGATAATGATTTAGAACAGAATCTGTAAGTAAGCGAAAGTTATCTGTTTTAATCTCATTCAGATATATCTGCACATATATATATAACTGGATTTTATATCTATTGATATATATCTAATTATTTAGTTGCATTTATATAATTGTGTTTATATATATATGTCTGTACATACACATCAATTTAATGAAATTTTGTAATATTTATAATATAATTCTATTAATAGTTTTAACAAGGTTACAATAATAATAGAAATATAAAATTGATAATATGAATAAAATTTTTATCAAAATTAATACTAATATTAATGAGAATAAAAGAATTTATAAAAATGATAATAATAATATTATTAATGAATACCATATTAAATCGTATTATTTTATTATACTAATGTTGATACTCTAATAATAATTATAATGATAATGATAATAATATGATACCAATAGTAATACTAATTACAATAATACTGATAATAATATAACAATTTATATTCATCTCTATTTTCATAATAATATTAATAATACTAATATAGATGTTAGTATTCGGAGTAGTAGTAATATTACTATAATAATTATAGTTTAACTTATAATTAAATTTATTATATCAACATTGCATGTTATTAATTATATGATATATATATATATATATATATATATATATATATATATATATATATATATATATATATATATATATATATATATATATATATATATATATATATATATATATATATATATATATATATATAATAATGACAATAATAATAATTTTTAATGACAATACTTAATAATAATAATTCTTAATTCAAATGATTAAATTTTATTATTTTCAAAT